>NW_028301711.1:49265151-49568181 GCF_037042655.1 Diuraphis noxia
TACTTTTAGAGTGTATAAGATCGCAAATTAATCATGGCATTGTTATCTCAAACGATTTTCCCTCGTTTCTGCGGCGGGTCGAACTACAATGCTATGGTTACGTTGACCATCGTATTACTTAATACCCACTCGCACGTCATCTATCGACAGCATAAAACCAAATTTTCCAGACGATGATTCTTAATATTTAGGGGTCATCCATAGGAGAATGATATTAAATTGTTCCACTACTAATTTTGTAAGCCACTCACGTTAAGTCAATGAGATCATTTAGGTGTTATTAAATTGTTTGTATAAATGTGTTGTATGATTTAAATTCTGAGGACATTCTTTGTAATATAGAGTCAGTATTTTCGTTTTCTGTTGGCGTTCATCGAATTCTGTTTTTAAAATGAAACCAAAACTTCAAACCAATATTATAATATTATAGATAATAAAATTAGTATCGACATTTGGTTTTTAATTTCATCAGTTTTTATCACCGGTTTTCACATCTTTCAGTGTTTTGTATTCACTGATTTTGGTTTGATTTTTATTCTGAACATTGATTTTTGATATCCTTTTATGGTTTTAAGCATATTTTTTTTTTTAGATATTTATTTAAAATTATATATCGTTTTATACATTATTTAAAACAAGTTTTGAAACCCTTTTATAACCTCTGTCTGACGATTCATTATAACAGTCAAGTAAAGTCTAATCAAAGTTGTTTAATTTGTAATTGTTTGGCTTGGTTCAAATTGAATGTGAAAATATATGTGGCATCCTAGGTAGAGAATTTGAAATAAATTACAGCATCATACTATACTAAAAAGCTAGGTACCTACATGTTTCCAGTAAAATACTATAACAGTTAAAAATATTGATCTTTTATTTTTGCCTATAATATTATCGTTATGTGTAAGACATTGTAGGTACATGCTGTATTTCAAAGTCAAAAACATTCATCCACATTGAATATCATAACTTTACCTAATTTTTATTTTTATTTTAATATGCTAAAAGTTTATAGCTATTTTATTGGTGGTTAAGTATACATTTTTTTAATAAATCTTCATGATAATTTAAAATGATGATACAAAACATATTTGTGTTATTTGCACTATTTATACATATTAATATAATCAAATACCAGTTCGCTACATTAATAATATGAAACTATTAATTGTTAATAATTTAACTTATTAATATTGTGAGTTTTTTTTTATTTTATGCTAATTTGTTGTTAAAGGTGATTTAAATATTTAACCAGTTAAGTCGGATAATAATATGAAACTAACTAAATTGTGAATATAATCAATAATAAATTTGTTTTAAATATACGATTTTTTACCTTTGTAGTTATGTAACGAATTTTTGTGTAAACATAATATATTATGTATATAGTATAAAATGATGAAGGATTACAAAGATGGTAACTTTAAATGAAGTGTGATATTGTAAATAACGTGGAAACTATTATTTGGTATTATGCAACACTGTAATCGTATACGATTTGAAAGATATTATGAATGGTAAGATGGTGCTTATTGTATTGATCTGTCTTATTCAAAAATAACATTACATTATATAAATATTAATGTCGAGAAAAATTATTTTAAAATTTTCATTAAATGTTTACTCTCAATCAACTTATATATACCATATCGTATCTCAAATTCAAAATTTAACAATTGACATAATCCTTTTTTAAATATTTTTCTAATGAATAATTCTCTCACAAGAGTAAAATATCATTATAGGAATAATTTTAACGAGTTTTTGGAGATTTAAGTAGCCATGTTTGATCGATACCAATATACGATTATACAATTATTAATATATTATAAAACGTGAGTATTAGTACATGTACAATAAAGTTGACCTAAATTTATAAAAATAAATTTCCAATTAAGAAAAGTGACACTCATCGATTCAACTTATTGCCATTGTTAGTTGAGTATAAAAGTTGCCATATTGTGTTTAGAAGTGACTTTCAAATCGTTCTAATAACAATTTGGAGCAAAGTTGTATTTGCAGTTTCTGTGGTTTTCTCAAAAAATAATGAGACTTTTGCACTTTTGACATAACCAAAGTACAACATAAGCTCTATTTTCAATCGAACACACACACATACGCGTATATATTATATTGCGAGAAACTTTGTAAAACTTTTAGTGTCTTTAATAGTATTTCGAGAAAAAAAATCATAATAAAACTTTTTTCCTATAGCACTTTAAAAAAGTCTATAAATATATACATCCGTATTCCAATAAAAATGTACATAAGCAATTTAGGCAAATAATATCATATATTTTAAAGAGACGACTAATTATTGACTGACATAATAATGCATATTATGCTCGTTCGAATAAACTGGTCGTTATGTATATTAGACTTTTAATAACTTTTGTACGTCAGCATCATTTAATATTGTTCGTAATATATTATTAATTTATGACAAGTAAAAATATATTTACTTAAACAGTTTTTTAAAAAAAAGACCAATACATATTATACAAAGTGTTTGAAAAGTTAGGAAACAGTGGTCATTATAATAATTAATTATAACAGATAAACGATAATTATATAATAAAACAATTATTTAGATGAATATATAATTTACCTGAGAAGTAATTAATGTACATCTATGCTATCGATTAGGTATTGCTGTATGCAGTTTTAATTTTAAATATATGCAAATAGTAAATACCTACAATGTTTCCAAATTTGTGTAACATAGGCGATTGACGCGAAAAAATGCATCAACAACGTGTATTGTCAATAATAATAATTATAATAATATTATGAGCAGAAATTGAAATAGTTTGTTTAAAAGAACGAGTTCCTAAAATCTATACTTCTTAATATACTTTAATCGGCAAGACATCACGCCATTTTCCAAAAATGCGACGTTCTTAAGTATCGAGTCCTCGATGATGAGGAATATATTTCATTAAACGGTTTTCAACAGAAAAATGACCATAATAGTATTATTTAAAATAAAAGGTTAGTTAATACAAAAAGTTTGAGATTGGTGATTATACTGATGATTATTATAAGAACTAATAAACTATAATATCATCAATATGGTACAACTAATGATGAAATTAAATATTTTATCTGATAAAATATGTGCATCAATGTTATCGTCGGCTATTTGTATATGTTGTTATATAAATATACACACAGTTATATTATTAAGAATTTACAAATTCGTTTGATCAACTTGTACCCAAAGACAATAATTGACACGAGGAAATGCATTAACAACCTCGCATATCGGTAACAAAATAATAATACAAGTAGTCTATAAAATAATTTGTCCGAGCAGATGAGTATCTACAAATTTTAATACAAAATATATAACATATAATCGACAAGTGCATTATGGTGTTGTTTTACAATAATGTGATAAACTCTTGTGTCGAGTTCTCGCTGGCAGGAAACGTATTTACTTACTTAGTAGTTATTTAAGTGAAAAATGAGTTTGGAAATGGTCGTTGTAGTTGGACTAATAATTATATATATTATAAGGGACTGATAAATAAATAGTGAAACGGTACAATTAACGAAATGATGAAATATTTCAGCTAATAAATGTGCATCAGTGTTATTAGCCGTTAGTTGTATATGTGGATGTGGCGAGTTATGCTATCAAGAGTTTCCAAATTTTTTGACCAAATCGTACGCTTATAAAATCGATATTGACAGGAGAAAAAGCATCAACAACCTCGCTTATCGTTAGCAATAACAATAATAATATTACGAACAGCAAGTGAAATAGTTTGTTGGAAAAGATGTGTAGGTACCTACAAACTGTAATACAATATAATATATATATATAGGTATATTATATATAAGTAATACGTAATCGGCAAGAACATCACGACGTCATTTTCCAACAATGCGACGCGCGCGACTGTCTAGTTCTCGGAAGTGGAGGGACGGACAGGACGGTTCGAAACAGAAACATTCCTGTATATCGCGCCGTGTCATTTCCGCCCCATCACTTCAAAAACTTTAAACGGAAATAGCTCGAAAGAGAGAGAGAGAGAGAGTCACTCGTTCAAAATATGATTGCGATAATCCCGGGAGATTCATAAACACGAGAGCGAGTTATAAACCGCAGTCAAAAATAGCGGTTTCCATTTGGAATTCAAAAGTTAGTATCGCCACTGAGCGCCTCTTAAAGAGGGAAAACATTTTTTCCGCGCTAAAACGTGGCCACCGATACCCCTGGGCATACTCATGGCAGCCGACTACGGGGATATTTCGCTGAGACAAAATATTAAAGTAAACGCATTCGCATAATAATACACGTATAATAATAATAATATTATGGACGACTGTATTGGGACCTGCACACGTCGCGGTCGTATCGCACAAAACATGTGAAATAAAATAATGCATGTTCCGTTGGCATATAGGTACGTGGGTAGGTGTGTATGATATAATATTAATATACTATATCGCCGCGGATCAAAGACGTCGGTGGCAATATTAAAATCGATTGAATTTGTTCGACGTAGGTATTAATATTATATGAACACGATATTATAGTGTATCAATGCGATTTTTCATTTAGGTAAACTTCTCGATTGACCACGCGTAGCGAACTATTTTCCGTATTATTATTATCTGTTTGTCATATATTATAGACAATATAGACAGACGTCTTCAATAATTGTTTTAAACATAACATGTATAACGATGCAATTATACCATAAGTGGCAATGTGGCATTAAATATTATTTAAATAGTCATAATATATTATAATATATATTAACATAAACAAATATTTTAATAATTAGGCCGGTGGACGGTGAAGCATTTCCGGTGTGCATTATTTGAAATTAGTTTGCAATTAATTGGTGGTATTTCGAAGTCAATCGGATTATATCGGGGGCTAAATGAAGTAGTCGCCCAATTTCTAGTTTGAGTTTACTCTAAATTTTATGATTTGCAACTAATAAAAAAAAAGGAATGTGTATTTGTTGATATTATTTATTTAAAATAATTGTATATAGCTATATGAGATTAAAAAAAAAAAAAATGACTAAAAATATTTAACTATAGTTAAATACATGTATAAGTACTCGTATGATTTTAAGTAATGTATCATTTTTCATATTAACTGGAAATAGCTATGAGTGATTATAATGGATTTTAATCTAACCTACTTTTGCTTGCATTAAAATATTAAAACAAAACGTGATCGACGCATTAAATTGAAGAAATTAAAACTATTCGTGATCAGCGTACTTATATTTTAACTGAAAATCCTCAATATTATGTTATATTGATTACACTTGTTGTGTACAATCGATGTACGATTGAAAGTTAGTAGGTACAAAAAAATATGAAATCTATATTCCTCAATAAAAATACACATACACATAAAGCTATATATTATGTAATATAATATATTAGTATACAATTTGATGATGGTTTTTATTCTCTTTTTCTGAATCGACGTAGGAGGAAAACTATTGCAAAACTCATATTAAACCGTCCATCAATCTCTATATTATATTATATATATAATATAATGGTTTGGATGAAATTATGTTATACAAGACGGTCTACGATGTTCAATTCAAGGGGATCGGCGGAAAGAAAAGAAATGAAATTTTTTTCAAATAAATACAAGGAATAAAACGATTCAACTACTATGCCGGTCCCTAATACACAATAACGTTTGCGATATGAATGCATTGTGTTATAAAATTGAGTGGCGGAGGACATATTATTATTATTATTATTATTATATTATACACCCATGGCGACCTAATACACATATGTTTATATTATATCATTTACATTTTATTATTATTATTATGACCATAATCATTTTCGTAATTTACTTTGGCTAATAAATTTCATTCTTTTATCTTCCTCCAAAATGTTAAATATTGTTTTGGGAATGTAATCAAAGGGACTTCTTGAACTATTAAATACTATGTTGCTATATGAGGCATTTTTCCATAGTTTCTTCATATCCCGTTTATGATTCCTTGAACATTTGTCTGTATGGATTTTATTAGAATTTGTTTAACGTATAACAACTTAGTATTAAAACTCGTTTGTTGGATATTTTAAAGGAAATGAATACGCTACTTTGATAATATTCTATTTTTGGAAATACCTAAAAAAGTATATTATGGACAGTTTACATACATATATTATTTATTAGCAATAAAATGAATATAGAATATAGATAGGGTAAAAAATGATTAGGACGTGGAAAATAATAATATATTATTAAATTTTTGTCGATTTAATATAAAAAATTAACTCAAACAATTTTTAATAAGTCGAGTGATCACACGATAGTTAAATTGAACACTAACAAATACCTAATACATTTAATTCGATAAATTTAAACTTTAAATAGTTGACACAGGAAAAAAATATGAACTTAAATCAGTTTGAATAAAGTTTATCTAAATTTGTAATTAATGCATGGATCAAAAAAGATGTATTTTTTGCCTATTTATACATTATTATACTGACTGTATATGCCGCAACTTTCTTCAGACAAAAAAAATTCTCCATACATAAAGCGCATGGCATTGAATCGGTGTATCTTTGTTTCACTACGCCTCAGTTCACGGACAAATCGTCATTGTGTGTATCACTTTATGAACTAATTCAAACGAATGTTATAACACTTGGTATGTTTTCAAACGTGGTTCAAGCTACTATCCAAACTTTACTGATATCTCCAAATACGATCACTTGAACTTTCGTCAAAATTAGTTGAATAACCGAATAACTATAAACACATTGACTCCTTTTGTTTTATATATTTTGAATAACAAACAATATGTTTTATTATATTATATTCTTATATTTAAACGAAAAAACCTTTGTCCTCTACGTCTATCAATGAATGGATATACAAATAAAAAAATCGATTTTGTGTGCCAAAACGAAATTCATGTGTGAACCACTATAAATTAGCTCTAACCATTAGAGATAATGGTTCGTATTTGATAGTAATTTTATGAACTGTTAACTCCAACTCATTTATGGATGATGACAACAGTTTGAGATAACGAAGAAAAATGTTAATTTATAGAAAAAAGTTTTTCGTAAATGTTTATAACATTAATAATTTATATAATATTTTAACGTCATTGGTACAAAATACATTGTATGATTAATTTTCATTTTTTTTCTAATGGGATAAGTTATCTATATTTTAATAATTATCTATGTAACAATCAAACCACAATGTTAACGTCAGAATATCAGGTATATTCAGGATATATATTTTTTATCACGAGAATACATAATCAATGCGGTTCAATACTTATTATGGGACAATATAAAATCAATCGAACAATAAAAATTTGATTTTTTTTTATATATCTAAAAGTTGTCTATATGTATATAATTATATGCATTGTATGATATTTAAATACAATAAATTCAAATGAAAAAGTTAAACCACATTTGTTGATAATTATATTTTTTATATTATATTAAGAATAACATTGGTTTCGTTATGGACTACGAGCGATCTAAAATTTAACACGTTTTTCTATCGCTATTTAAATCAATTTTTTTGAGTTTTTCTTGTAATTGTTAATAATGATATTCTATAATAAAAACAGTATCTATACGTATATGATTGATTCATTTAGTTCAACATGTGATAGAAATATTCTACCGTGATTTGGTATTTCTAATGAGATACATAAAAAACACTTTTTGTCTCAACGCAACGTTGACCACTATAATATACCAAATCACGCTGCTGCTAATTGATAATTCAACGCTTCAGTTTCTTAGAACTCTTAGGTTATAAAATGTGTGACTGACGTCCAATTAATTATCGATCCTTTGACATCCAAGTATTTATGGGGTTTCAATATAATTATCTGAATATTTCTTGTAACAAAATAAAACTAAAAATGTACAACGAAAAATCATTGGATTCTATATTTTTGACTACACCGTAGCTGAGTAAAATATATACTAATACAACACTGTCAATCAGAGTACACAAAAGCAACTGGTAGAAGGGTCATGGCGTGAAAGGTCAGTGAAACTGCCCCCTGCAACCTCGTTCTCTCAAGTTTTGGATTCAAAATTTCATAAATTAATTTCGTTGCATAAAGACAACGAGTACAATTGTACATTCAATATATTACATTCACGTTGGTAGTCTCTTGTCAGAGCTTTAGTTTTATGAGAGTGGTTACTGAATTGTTCCGACAATATTTATAAATTAATTTGTGATCAAAAATATTGAATTTCAATGCCTAATGTTTATCTTATTTCTTTATTAGATAACCAAACGGTTCATAAACTTTAGTCACAACCACCTTAAAAGTGATTAGTGGTAAGATTTAGCAACATATTTTAACTAATTTTTAGAGTATAATGTAAATTGTTGTGTGATCACGAAATTTTTGCTGAAAATAAAAACGTTTTTAATGCATAATATCAATTAAATATTTACATTTTCAATCTTATTGCGTATTCAATTTTACCTGACACCTCCTAAAATTGCAGAATAATGTTTTTTGAGTGTAAGGTTCGTTGATCTAATGTATTGAAAATAATTTTTTTTCAATCGGGTTTTTGGTAGGGGTCATTTTTTGAGAGGGATCTGCTCCCCCTCCCTTTAAGCCTTCCGATCCACGCACACTAATGTATTATTCTACAAGTAAATAAATACAATCGATCACAGCTGTATAAATATATATCCTCTTCTAAAGTGATATAATAAATATATGTACATAAACATATGCTCGGAGAATATAATTTGTTTGCACACGAAATGCATTCGATGGTAATTTATTGTTTTAATGTAGCAGTATAAGTTCAAAGTTTTTATTTATTCATCATCGATACACATCAAATCTGATGGGACGTCGTGTGCGTTCATTGCAGTCGAAGTGCCTCCGTCGACCGGGAAAGCGGTCGGGCGATACGCGTATTACAAATATACAGTACTTACACACACTTAGGTATGGACATCGTTTACCGGAAACGTTTTTGGCCTCTGACATGTTAGCATTAGGTGATGAAAAATTTTCCGGAAAAATTTCGTATGTTTACGTGCGCTTCTGGATTGTGCCACGAAACACACGCCTGGGACGTTTCCCATATATAGATGTATAATATATAATATTATGAACCCTGTGGGGAAAGTTTGTCGAGATAATGAAAATTCCGCTGAAAAAACGGTATAGTCTCTAAAAACACGTGCGAGAAAATTAAACACCCGAACCGAGCGAGCGCCACCCGACGTGTGGGTATAATAATCATTTCACGGCAGGAATTCCGTGTCTCTAAAACTTAATAATAAACGAGAAGAATTTTTTTTTATGTTATCATTGTAACATTTATAATAACATAATATGGTTGAAACTCTCTGATGTTAGTTACCGCCATTGCCGTAATTTAGATGACGAACGAAATAGGTATTTGCAACGCGTGGTACTGGTTTGTGTACAAATACCAAAAATACAATTTTTTTGGGCGGCACAAAGCTACCTCTCATCGTTTATCTCGTTTGGAAACAGTTGAGCCGTAACTTATGGTTAGCGCACAGTCACCTTATAGACTTTAATAGTTGAATACCTTGCATATTAATATCTGTTTGATAATAAGTAAATTATTAAAGTACTTGCATACATTTTCCTCCCCTCTTAACAGACTTAAAACTGTCAATTTATGTATTCACAGGTGTGCTTAAAAATGCATGTTAATACTTGCTAATTAATAATTGTTAATAAATAATATTTAATACTTGTTCAAGTTGAAAATGCATGTTAATGTATGTTAATTTTTATCTTAATATAATATGATTGGTAAAAATACATGCAAGATAATATGATATGGTCTCGAATTGAACTTTTTGATGGCAGTCGATCATGAACAAAACAATGTGATGTCAAACTCAAACCGAATCATCCATACGTCGCTCTATTTCATACCAAACTGAACCAAAATCAAGCTTTTAAATATTCAATTTGAACTTGAAAGTTTAATTTTAAACCTATAAATGATCAATTTAATATTACTTATATAAGTTTAAATTAAATTTAAGTCTTAATTGTCGATTATCAAACTTAAATTTATTAACTACTAATCGTTGTCATACAAATAATTAACAAGTATAAAATATCGGTAAACTATACAGTATAGAATAATCAGTACAAAAATATAAATTTTTAGTAAACAAAACAAAAAAAAAGACAACATTAAAAATAAACACAGTAGTATTCTTTTTCACACGTATAATTTGAGCTTTTTTAAGAGTTGTAATCATTTATAAATTTAGATAAATTATAAAATTTTAAACCTGCCCTAGTTCATCATTATTAAAATTTCTTTCAAAATCATCTAAGTTTGGCTTGCTTTTTTGATTTTCAAACGGATCCTTCTCTAAATATTAATTTGTATATAACATATAAAATATATATTTACAATTAAATTTTAATTTAAAACCAGTAGTTGGGTAGTTCTAAATATTTATCTATTTAAGTTTTGTACCCGAATTTTAAAGACTTTGTATACTCATGGAAGCAGAAAAACTAGCACGAGAATATTCCGGCAAGCTGGATACCGTAAAATGTATCGACCGCGAGTTTCCTAACATGATCGATTACCTAGGTTACATAGATCAGGTATATAATAATATTATAGCTACCAAACATGCACTCGTATGATGTTATTATTACGTATGCGTAAAATGTTATTATGATTAGGTACCCATCAAAACACTTGGCCAGAATTGGAAAAATAACACACGCAAACGCCGCGGCATAATATTTTCATTTGAAAACACTGTCGGCCACATTATAATAACGTTTTAACCCATCACCGGATAATCATCTGCAGAGTTGCGTTCCGTTATTGTAGCAGTGACAATGCAATATTATTATCACGTCGAAACGTTCGTACCGTATATTGTGTACGATATTAATTATTATTATAATTGTTATGATTCGCTAAAATTCAAAACAGGTACGCGTGAAATGTGCGATAACAATAATAATTTATACACTCGTTGTCATAACACTGCAACAGTACGCTATTATTATTGTTTTGCGTACATCATCACCACGGCCGTTGTAGTTATGCGAACGGAAAATCTCGTCTCCCCCGATTGATTGCTCTGTTCGTTTTAATACTGACCCGATGACGACGAGTGTGTATAATAATATTGGTTATTCTTGTCTACAACGTTTGTGATTTAACCGTGATTTGGAAACAACACGATATCATATATTATAAATTATAATGCATTACTATAATAGCAATATCATAGTTATCATTATGATTTGGAACACTCGGCGCGTATTAACCGTTGATACACAACAATGCAACTACAGTAGTATAGTATTTACTCGGCAAACCGTCACTCTTTTAATCCCAACCACTCTCTCTGTAATCCTCTATCGTGGTCGAAAAAAAAATATGTTTACCTACAACATATTATAGAATGTTATTTCCAATACATCCAGTGAATGGGTTACAGCAGTCAGCAGAGACTGGAACCATATCAAATACGAATCCTTTGAATATTTAGAACCGGAACTTCACCAGATCCATTACTTCGGGTAAAATATTTTACAATTGGTGAGATATCAAATCGAAAATTGATAGTAAGATTCCACCATCAATCGACACCAATGTATACGTACATTAAATAAAAAAAAATCAGAGCTTTGCCAAAAACTATTGATTTTCCATTCAAAAGCAGAAGCAATCTTGACAAAATGCATCAATCGGTTTGAAACACAAAAGGAAGCAAATGTAATGCAACTATATATAATTCTTACTTGTTTACGGAACACAAATGGATCAGATAAATCTGAAATGAGTCTCGATAAATCGATAGAATTCGTGATCATGGTATAAGAATTAAATGTCGTTTTTATCGTAACACTATAATATAATAATTATAGACAATAGTTAATAATATTATGTTACGCTTAATAAGTGATTACACGACTAACAACGATTATAAACGAATGATTAATTTTTCCGACAAGAAGGGAAGCCGAGTTTCCAGGACAAAATAAGTATTCACGTGGCGCTTTTTACATCTTATTTTACATTAATTTTGTTTTTGAAAACCATAAATTATGCATGGGTGGTGACTAACAACGCCCTTATTTAATAACTTTTTATTTAAATACCATCATGGAAGATTTAATATATCACACATAATATATTGTACATTATACAGCGATTGGAATCTGAATTGTATTTGAATGTATGTTTGAAGTTCAAATACGTTTTTGTTTTTTTTTGTTCTAGTTTATAAAACAATATTTTTTCAACGATATAATATATTTTCTCGTGACCAGATTAGTAGTTGATTTAGATATTGTTAACGGTCTTCGTAGAATTACAAATTTTGTAAAATTTCATTTTGACTTCATTTTACCCACTTTTTTTTTAAAAATTGATACTAGGAATATTGCATGCTGTATAGTATTAATTTAAATACCATACGAGTTCTGTTTCACAAACTAAAAATGTCTTACAGCTCATTTTTTAAACGATTTGAAGGATACCATTGACCTAGAAATCTTGAATATAAAATGTAAAATTACTTTTACAGTTAAAAAAACTGAGATAAGCCTTATTATGCACGTGACTCATAAATTTCAAACTTTATTTTGACGATAAATTATTGCATTTCTGAAAATTTAGTGTTAACTTCGCTTAGTTATCACGAATGATGTCAGTTTTACGTTATTACAATAATAATAGTAAAACATTATTAGTCCATAATAATAATTTGACAGTGAACGATTGTGATAAATATAAAAATACCTTATATTTTATGTTTTTGGAATTTTTTATAACACAATATTTATAATTCAAAAACTATAGGTTTTTTTAAATAAAGCCAATTGTCTTTAATTATGGTTTACAGCGTAAAGTTATGTGTATAGCAACAGTCTGTACTCAAAATATTTTTAAGACCAGCGTGCTAGTTTACAGATAAATTTGTTATTTAGTGTTGTGAATTATCATGTCAATGTAATAAAAATTACGCAATAATTGCCATTTGATCAAGTAAGAATTTGCTAAAATGTTCGTCTACAATAAAAACTATTATAGAATATAAAATATTGTTATCATTGTAACAACAATGAAAACTTTATTCTTATAACTTTTGTAACAATTAATTTGTTATGGTTAGGTATTAAAGTTATATTTTTTTTTTTTTTTTTTAATTCGAAATGTTTTTTTTTTTTTAACAATAATAAGTCATTTCAAACAACACCTGTTAAAAGTTTTCTTTTCTTTTCCAATTTGAGAGATATTATAAACGTATATGCACAGATGAAAAAAAAACTAATCTTCAGTTAAAACGTGCCTAACGATTTCGTTAAAACATTAAAAAATATGCCGTTCATCACCGTATTATACGCGATAACCCGTGGTGGCTGTAATACAAAACGAACAATAATAATAATAATATAATACCATCGAATTAATTATGTGCCCCGGATAAGAAATTATTATCTGGCGGGTAACTCGAGTTTTGAATATTCAACAAAATATTATTTATTTTAGAACTTGCAAGAAATAATAAATCTTATTTGTCATACGCAATAAGCCATAAACATTTATGAATCGTGGTGAACGAAATGATTAGGTTGTAATTATTGATACATTCATAAACTTCTAAGTATGAAACGTATGGTCACTTGTTAGATCTGTTCGATGACACCCGATTAAGAATGGTTATTCTTTTTTCATAATATATAATCCTATATTACAGGCTCACGATGATTCTTGATAGAATTTTTGTTTCACTGATGTTTCTGACATGGTTACATTGTTCGTTGACATTTCTTCGGTGGTATCTTCGGTTTCCAAATGAACAACTGAAATAAGTGTCATCGGAAACGCATAGGAGTATAGCTGGACAACGTAATTAAGTACTACCTGAGGTCAGAGAATTTAACGGACAACTCAAATAAATTCCATGTTAATGTCCAGGAATATTCTACCAGTATTCCACCACCAATGGGATGGTAACATTTCGGAAAATTTGAATAAATTTCAATCTTACAGGTGTGCGTGTTCTAAAGAACTCCTTAAATCCAATTATATGTGTTTAGTAACGAGACCGAATCTCATAAAAGACTAGAGAACGTTTAAAATCCTGTTGATCGTGACCCTTATAATATTATGATTCCTACTCTACGCTCCTATTACTTTATTTGTGATATTATGGTTTATTCTGTTGTGAACTCTCTACGTTGTTGCGTTCGTATGGTGAGAATGCACTCACCAATCTAGGGGTGCCTAAATTTGGCGTATCATTACATTATTATCATTCATCTACAATTCAAAAACATATAATAACTGATATAAAATCAAAACACTAACAAATTAAGAGTTGCATATAAATTATTACACTTATATAGTTACTAGGTACTATTATAACAATAACAATTAAACTAGTTGACTGGTAGGTATTTTAACTATAAAATCAAAAGACAAAATTTAATTTAAAATATTTAAAAAAAAATTATACCTATCTTGTAATTATATAATTATTAAATACATATAATACGTTTATTTATTGAACGATTCTTGTTTTACTTTCTTTTCGATGGTTTTAAAATAAACCGGAAATCTTTAATATTTATAATCTATTAAATTAGCTACCAGAAACCACCTGCAACATTTAAAATTTTTTTAACAGTATAAAACTGGATATTTCATGAAAAACTAGGTTTCAAAAAATGTTTCTTTTTATTTTGTTGTCATTTTGCATAACCGTAGATGGTTGAAAAATTCACTGAAATTGCAGCATTATTCAGGTATGGGACATAAAAATATTTTTCAGCTTGGTAGATCAAAAATAACCTTTAGACCTTGCAATGATATCATTGTGTAATTTAATACATTGAGATGCACAACATTGGGTCATTTTAATATTATTTACATTTCATATCGGTAATAATAAGTTACTTTGATGTTTAAAAGATAAATTAATATTACGACAACGATGCATGTCATACTTCCATGTAGTGCTAAATATAGTGTCGTATTTTTAATATTTTTTTTATCTTTCGACTGATTGCACCAATACTCAATCTAGTTATTAACCACCAGTTGGGTAAGCTGTACTCTCCCAATCGGTTTGCAATTTATCATCGTTTCTATATAATTTTATCGCTGGTCCAAGGAGGAGCAATTTGGTTAAAGGTCCATTACATTCACAAAATAATAAAACATAATATTCCATCAATAATAATTATTGTTAAAAATAAGTATCGTAAAAACATTTTTTTATGTAAATGTCCTTTCCTTGAATAGCTCC
This sequence comes from Diuraphis noxia, assembly GCF_037042655.1. Classification (NCBI taxonomy): domain Eukaryota; kingdom Metazoa; phylum Arthropoda; class Insecta; order Hemiptera; family Aphididae; genus Diuraphis; species Diuraphis noxia. The sequence goes on from NW_028301711.1 coordinate 49,280,453, forward strand.
TAGATTCGCTCTTATACATAATATATAGCTGTATAAGTAAGGCATATATACTAATAATAATTGGACGGTAAATTTACTAATATGGCGAAATTATATTTCAATATCGATTTGTTGTATACGGTTCAAGACTCGTTCACTTTACACACAATTAAATACCTAACATTGTATACATCACATGGTGGATTCAACATTTTAAATTAAAACCCTACCTACAACACATCATAATACTATATTAGGTATTATACTGCGTTTACTGAGTGAAGGGCCCTCCGTTCTCATGATAATATAGTTTAAGCAATTATAGTGCGACCCGAATTATATTACTCGTTCAATCTTAATATCGGAATAATAATTATACTCTCAAAACCATATATTTATACAAGCAGCCAAACTAGTAAGCTTAGTTTCGGAATGCACCGATATATGAAATGGAAAGTGTATTGAACCAAAGGCCCTATTTGGTGAGATATGGTTGAAACTATAAATAAATTTTAACTTTTATGATAAGATATAACTTTTTTTTTAGGGGCGTGTCTACTTAGTAGTACAATAAAATCGAAATAAAATCCGGTATAGAGCCAAGTTTCAGCCTCTCTTAATGAAAGTACAGTTGATACAACGGTTGTCTTCTGATTGCTGTTGGTTTTTTTTTTTTGATAAGAAATGTTGCCATTTGTGACACACGAGTTACGTTTTTCTTGTGTATCGTTTTTTTGTCTTTCACCTCGGTGGCTTTGCTTTGAATTCGTTTGGTGCAAACTTCTTTTATATGCCCGAGATCATGTGCGTTCGTGTGTCTTTTTTTCTTTCAATTTGTTTGTAGACAAGATCACTATTTTTTGTTCTTAATACAGTATTGGTGACAACATTGACCATTAGTTTTTCACGACAGAGGTCCAGTGGCGAATCTTTTCTCCAGAAATAAGGTCAGACACATCATATACATTTTCTATTGTATCAAATATAACGTTGTTTATAAATTGAGTAGCAGAATATTTTTTTATTTTATTATGTACCTTGATTATAGTGATCGGGTTGGTTAGCCTATTTTGTAAATGAAATTTCAAGTCAGTCCACCATATTTTACAATTTATAATTATATGTATAATTTTTTTTTTTGTTATTTTATTATTATCGTAAGTATAATTATTAAATAACTACAATGTCGAGCACAACCAAGTTCAGATCTTCATTGTCTTATCAAAGGTGAGTATACATCCGTCAGAATTACGTCAGGATATGAGCTAACAGACACATATAGTTTATTTTATCCACTTATACATCTTATAATATGTAACATATAATATTGTGTAGTTAATAGTTATTACAAGAAAACTAATATAGTTTCTACAAGATGTCACTTTTGTTTGAACAATAAATGAGTTTTAAAATGTGGGATTAATTGCATAGATTTAAATAATTCATGTGATCGATAATTTTTAATGCATCTATGTAATTATATTTTCAAGGATAATCAAATTTTTGAAGAAAATAATTATGTTAATATATTCTATAAGAGTATCATCTTTCTCGCAGTCCTAAAAACTTTTAAATGATAACAAATTATGATCAGTGTAGAAAACATAAACCTCATTGTTACTTGATATTTTTAAGGTATGACAGATAAAAGTTTAAAGTTATCTTTTGAATACGTTGGCTCTTATTTTGGATTCTATGTGCTAAGTTGATTTAAGATAAATTAATAGTCATAATATAGCAATATTATAATACAGTATGTTAATTGAAAAAAATTTAAATAATTTTATTCACACGAGTAGGTAATTTAAAAAAAAAAAATAGATATAAGTGGATAATTGCATTTTGGAAAACGATAAAAAAAAAAAAAAAAACTATTAAAACTGCAGAGCAAGTATAAAATTGTGAAAATCTAACTGTAAAAATATTACCATGTAATCGATACTAGCGAAATGTATACTTACAATTTTTCTTAATACAAAAATAGGGAAAATATCTTAAATGTTTTATAACTGAATTATCTATTGACATAATAAATATTATATTTTTACAGTTTATAATTATTAGCTACCTAGTCAAACGATGGTGAAACAATAGGGTGTATAATATACAATGTTTAAAGGAATAAGGCGGGGTCAATAATTGTCGATCCATAATGGCTAACCACTCTCTGTTTCTTATCGTATTTTTAGTCAATTGTTTCTTGGGATATTAAAACATCAATTTTTTTTCAGAGTAAAATTTTAAAATAATTTTGGTGAATATAAAACGATCGGTTCATGTTTGAGAGACTTTGATTGTTCAAAATTGTATTTTAATCAATAAACACTAGTATTATGTTCGCCACCTTTTTGTAATGCAAGTACGTTTATTATTTTGTAATCTAGCAATTCACAAAATATAAATGCACATAACGCGTTAAAAAAATAGTTTATGCATCACGCCTACATTTTTATTTAAAAATATTAACGTTAATACCATCAAATAATAAATTTAAATTATACCAGATTGTTCCTAAAAATCATCTCAATAATGTGTATTATGTTGTGAAACAACAAAACAAAATTAATAATGAAATCGCATAGTAGGAATAAATAAACATAATTTCTATACTTTAATTTAATCTGTATAGATAATTTTGTAACTACTGTTAGACCTTATTGCTTACCGCAATTTACAGGTAATAGACAACCTATAGCCATCTATATGGGTGACAGGTGGCAATATGAACTGTTATCGGACCGATAATGGTGGGTCTGTCTGGGTCTGTCTATACCATTGAACTATATATGATAACTGGAATGCTCACCCGCCATAAGACCAATGTAAACATAACCGAGATAGCCTGTTAAAAAAAGACAGCAGATAAGAATGGTGTTGCTATCTCTTTTTATCACACTTTCCAATATGATTGTTTACCAATAAATAATAATAATATCGTTGTTTTGTTCTTTGTTTTAAACTTATTCATCATAATTTAATACTGTTAATTTGTGGTATATGGTTTTATTGTTATTATGCTTTAATGGTTGTATGAATCCTTTTAAATGTAAATCAACTATGATTTCTTATACAGTTGAAAATTTTGCTATTTTATTTTATGTAAAATATTTTTATTAATATATAGTTTTATTGTCATTACAGGAAAAATATCCAGCTGAAGTCAACTCAACAAAAGTTACCTAGTTAACTTAACATTATATTATAACTTTAAGGTTAAGACTATAGTTAAAGTATCTACAATTTCTTATAGTATCTTTAAATAATTACTTATTTTATGAAATTTTGGCTAAGAAATATAACAAAAATCTATTTTTCGTAATTTTATATGCTTATAGTTATGAATTAAAACCTTCTAACTTTAAATTCAAAACTTAATATTTTATTCCCAACATTTAACATACAATTCCTCGCAACTTCCTTAACATTTTTATGACAAATGTAGAAGTCCACAAGAAAAGCATGTTTCAATACTTGTTAAAGGTATTATAAATTATAATTATTTATATTCTATCAATTTAATCATAAATATTTTGTGGAAGTTATGAAATAAAATATAAAGATACAAAATTTTAAGAACCAAACTAAAGTCTAAAATAACATCGCGGACCGTGGTAAATTAATTTAAGATATTAGCGCAATGTGTAAGACAAAGATAGTAACACCATTAGTATGTCCCATCTCGTTCTAACATTCCGTTTCGGGCAACACTGCTTGGTGAGCATTCCAGTTATCATATAGTTCAATGGTCTATACGCAGTCGATTAGACCACCACCGTCGTTATCATTTTGTTATTATCAAAAACAAAGTTGTTATCATATCGTATCATGCATTATAATAAATACCTACATTACATTATTTCATAGATTATAATATAACATAATAACATATTATTATATAAATTGTATAATAAATCTTTTATTTTATAATATAGGCACCTATACTTAACTGCTAGTAGAATTTGATGCATATTTTCCATATACAGCAACTGCAATTTTCTTAACATATGTAATCTATATTATAATATATTTTAAAATACGAAACCTTAAAGTACCTATAAGACGGGACTTCTGGCCATAGAAATGGAACTATTTAAAATAGTTAATATTCAGTATTAACTATTTAATATGTTCTTAATAAACTGAAATTGAACATTAATATAAATATAGTATTTTAAAAAATTTAAAAATTTAATAGAGATGCCTAAACAATACAGTAATCAGAGTGTAAAGTCCTACTATTATGGTAGTAAAAATTATTAATTAATAATTATATATATATATATATTATATAATTAGTAATATTATAAGTAATATTAATAGACTAAAGAAAAAGGTTTTATTATTTTAAAATACAAATCGGTTACCTCACCTTGCACCTCTGACGCTAACCACGGTTTAAATTGGGAAGCCAATTCAAAGATTGGATAGGTAATATATAAATAATAATATTATTATAAACCCCCTTTTATTTTAAACCATTACATTAATATTACTGAAATATCCATTTATAAGACAATAAATATTATTATCATGGTATATATTAATTTTAGTCGGTTATACAACGGATAATCAATGGTACGTAAATTGTACAACACGCGTCCAATGATTATCGCAGGGCCCCTATAACGATTAGATTAACAATGCTTTATTTATTTCAGTTATTTTATTCAATATTTTATCGTTATTAAAAATATCAAATCTTGAACGAATATTTAACAGGTTTAAGACGAACTTTCTGTATATCAAGTCATTTTTATTATTAAACATTAATAACACCATTAACAAAATATATAGTATTATATTGGCCAATTGATTTTGATGTATGTTTATTATAACGTTATACAGCAATAAACAAAAAAATAAATATATGAAACACGTATAAAACACCTATTATAATATATTATATTATATTTTACTTATTTTAATAGTACAGTAATGGCACGACCTATTCAGATTAGTTCAGGTCTGATAACTGGATTTTTGCTTGGTTATTTTGCACGGGGGCAGAATGACACGCGCAGAGAAAATTTACCTAATAGAAGAAGATCGAAATCTCCAAGTTCAACGATAAAACAAAAACCGAAAACTCCAAATTCTACGATAAAACCAACACTGAAAATTCCAAATTCTACTATAAAACCAAAACCGAAACCACGTTAAAAATCTTGAAATCAACAAAACGGTTTCGTATATATTAACTGTGTATTATTTATTTTAATAGTAAAAATCTGAATATCAAATTTATTGATTTATGTCATTGAATAACAGTAGTAGTTTCTTCTAATAACATAATGATTAATATTATATAGTTATCAGGCAATTGGATACTGTTCAATTTTCAATATCCATGGTTATCCTGAACAGTACAAGAAATATTCTTCGTTGCCCCCGAGTTAAGTTTCCAGACAATCCTTTAACACAGGATAAAACGATTTAGTACCTCTTATCAGAATAACATTGAGCAGCAAAATATATCCACTGAAACTTTTTGTATAAAAATACCATGATCTATGGTTTTAAATAACTTATAATCGCTATAGGTAATCAGCGGACCGCGAACGACAGAAAACTCGTCCATCAGCATATCTTACGATTTTTATATTTTGGTACTCATATTTTATACAAATTTATAATTGTTACGAATTATTATGTGTGGCGATGAACGTACAACATTTTGGTTGGAATTTGCTGATGATTTTTTAGTCTTGTGACTATTAATAGCGTTTTCCACCATATCGCACTATATTGTACGAAGGTGGCGCTGGTATAGTTCACTGATAATCGTCCTAGTGTGAGATGGTGCAAGTGTAGATGAAACATAAAATCTATACTTATCACTGATACATAAAGATAATAAAATATTTAATGGATATTGTGTATCATGATAAATTGATAATGATAAGGCGCCTTAGTTCCTGGAGCTCGTATGATTATTATTGTACTGGGTGCAAAAAACTGGTGTAGTGCATTGAGGTGAGTCCAACAAAGAAGTCCACTCAGTTCATATTAATCTTGCCGATGGAACAAAATAGTATGCACTGGCACAGTCATTGCAGTGTTATGGAAAACACAATATGATTCGACTAGATACCAAAAAAAATTAAGATTTATTTTGTTTTTCGCTTATAAGTTACCTTGTTTTGATGATAAAAAACCCGTATAGTTATGAACATATGAAATTAGAAAATATAAAGTTAAATAAACAGTAAGTAATTGATAGGTTAATTCTCCATTCTCCAGCATTACAGAGAATTCTCAACAAGTTACTACGTATCCTGAAATCATAAAACCCTATAATAGCCACAGCACGGGGTACAAAAATAATAATTCAGTAACTTTTAACTGACAGAGTAATATTGAATAGCATAATATATCTATTATGATGTACACTCGTAAAAAATACAGATAGTGAGCTACGATAAAATAGCGTAAAATATTATATTATCCTGCAGTATATTATAGGTGCAGGTAGTAACACTATGTACACATTATATCGATTAAAACGTAAATCATCGCGAATATTTTAATGCAAATACCTACTTCAACAGCTTAATATTATGAAGTGCACCAATAATTGTATTCATTTGGTTCGATCTATTATCATGCAATAATATATTATTCGTCACGGGGACAAGAATGACGGCACAGCCATAGACAATCTAAACGATTAAACGTGTTATTGTTTGAGCAGGATAATAATGTGAAAAGGATTTTTCGTACGTGACAATACTGGAAAACGTGAGGGATTCGGAAAACGAATTAGAGAGACGGTAAATCGGGGTAAATTCAGATTTAACTCAATGTTCTCACATAAATTATTGAAATTGTATTAACACACACACACACACACACACACCATCATTAAAAACAAACATTATAAAATCAAACCGCAACATTCGTGGTTATGGGTGATACCTAACATAATATTTATGGTCATTACCTACCTATATTTTAATATAATGCGAGTTAATTTAATTTTGTTTTATTAAATATGTTCCTAATGCGAAACAGTTACTTTTTATGGTCTCTTGATTAAATCCACACCGTCATATAATGAATCTAATGTTGATTTTTTTTATCCAGGATAATGAAATATTCATAAAAAATATTCTACGTGTATATAATTCTATCATAATGGTCATAGTCTTACCTGGTATGAGCGTTTGCAGAAAAATTCCAGCCGCCAAAATTGATGGTACCATAGCCACAGACGAAATCATCTGAGATAATCTGAAACATCAAATAATATTATACTACGTAATACGTAGAAATACATATTTTAGTTTACAGGGATTGTTTGAATTCACGATGGTAACGTTTTTATTCTTTCAGTCCCGACCCTACGGATATTCGTAAGTTCAGGTACCGTACAAGAATCGTTAGATCATAGATTAGGTTAATTATAACTTCAATTCACATACGCAAGAGGTATATTATAAGTCATTTTTATTCAACTGATAAAAAATTTGTATATTTTACGAGAATTATTCGACATATAGGTACCTTACATCACATCTATATTTTTACACATTACATACACGTGTATATAAATTTCTTTTTGTCTGTGTAAGCGTACGCATATCTAGTATACCGAGTTGACTTTTACCGAGAGTCATGTTGATGGTACTTTGGTAAGAGATAGGGAGAGAAATCACTTGGTAAAAAAAAATAAAAATAAAAACACGCATCTCGAGACGCCGTAACATTTAAAACGCGACATAGTACGAAAAAAGCGAGCGGTCGTTGGTACACATCAGGAAATAATAAGACGTCTCACTTTTGTTTTATTTATTTATTTTTATTTCGTATACACCTGCATACTCGTGGTACACATGCAGTTATAAAACATTCCAGTACAAGCGCACACGATAATCAATCTACGCCCACGGGTTGCCAGGGGGGGGGGAGGTTGAAACGGTGAATGTGCTTAACGGCAATGGTATATTATATTATTATTTTATTTATATAAAATACGATATTATTATTATGATAAAAAAGTGCGGAGTAAATATACATTACACAATATTAAAATAAATTGTATGAGGTTTACCACGCGCTGGTTGTACCTTCTACGATGGTTTCCTCGCACCAAATCGTAAGTAATCATTTTAATTATTATTATTGTACATATATAATATGATATAATTTAGTACGTGTATGTGTGTGTTTGCAGTGTCAGCCTTCGGAATCGCGACACATCGGGTAAAATCCACTTTGTCTCCTATTCCTATTATAATATATACATCATATGCCGCGGTATAATAACGACTACCTACCTTTACCTACATCATAAGTCATGACAATATCGCGTTACCGTCGAAGAAAAAGTCATTTATTATGATTTATTTTTTTGTTTTTTAGGGTACAAAATATACAATAATATTACGGAGGTGCACATAATAGAAAAAAAGAACGAAACGATACTGGCACCGATTCGCTCGTATTATTATCTTATTCCGTCATCCACGATCCACCATCATCTGTGTATATAGAATTGATAGGTAAATACCTAAATCGAGACGACAAAAAATAATAATAATAATAATCTTGGAAATTACATTAAATACGCATTATGTACCTAACCTGCACGTTCGTGTGCGCGTGCGTCGAACAACATATTATGCTAGACAAATCTATCAATTCTTGTAGGTATATTTTACAATATTTATTGCTAATATTGTTATTATTAGATACGTACGACGGCATATTACACGTGTGTGCATGTATTTGGTTGTGTGTGTGTGTGTGTGTTGTGTGTGTGTGTGTGTGTGTGTGTGTGTGTGTGTGTGTGTGTGTGTGTGTGTGTGTGTGTGTGTGTGTGTGTGTGTGTGTGTGTGTGTGTGTGTGTGTGTGTGTGTGTGTGTGTGTGTGTGTGTGTGTGTGTGTGTGTGTGTGTGTGTGTGTGTGTGTGTGTGTGTGTGTGTGTGTGTGTGTGTTGTGTGCAAGTGTGCAATTGCAGTAGTCTAATAACATATCTCGAGGGGAGGGATGGGGGGATGTAACGAAAACCGAGGAAGGAAAGCAAACACGCCGAGATCAAATAATGTATATTATGATATCTTCACCACACTTGAAAAGAAAAATGTATACTGCACGTCTCCGCGTTATGACATAATATTACCAGCTATCGGATGATATTATTGCCACAGCGTCGTTCTTTTGTTTTATTTTCGTTGTTGTTGCTATTATCATTGTTATTATTATTATTTTTTACACTATTTTTTAAAGTCAAATCTGATACGTGTATCTTTTTTTCCCTGGACGGTTTAACGTTTGAGACGTATCTCAACATATCATACATGTGAGCAGTTTGACGTTTAAGTAACAATATATCTATATAACTACCGCTGTACCACACCACACCTCATTGCTGCAGCGTGTAGCGGAGCAATACGTCTCGGCCATTATTATTATTATTACTAGTATTATGGACGATACGAGAACCGAACAATATATCAATATATAATAATAATAATATAATCACAATACGACGTAGGTACGTATATATGTATACAAAAATCCTCAGATAACGTTTTAAGTGTATTATATAAAATTATGATCGAAACCAGATTATAGGATTTTGTATTTTTTTTAAAAGCTGGAGAGCTTCAATTATATATATTATTGTTCGACGACGGGTATCTCTCTAATAACAAATAAATATAATATTATGTCTTAAATGGGTTCACCGATTCTATTATATAAATATGTCTAGCAACGAAGTGCATTATCCGGTAGTGTAAGTACACTACATTTAAGTACAAATAATAATTAAAAATTTAAACCAACAATATTTTTTCTACGTGATTGTTTTTATTTATTTAAGTTTTAGACGTGCTTGCAGACCAATAGGTAGTAATATTTATCACACAATAGATATTATATTTATTTACAGAAAAATGAAACCCATTAGACTAATACCTATTACGATATAATAATAATAATAATAATGCCCATACAAATCCACTCATCGACAACCCATATCATTACAATCCTTATAATAATTAGTAATAATTATGTAAAATACACATTTACTAAACGTATCATTATACGGTCAATTGCACTGTTCCTACTTTATAATGAAAAGATTGATGAAAAAGAAACGATAAAATAAAATAATTATGGATCTACAATCCAAAAGAAAATTCAGATGTGTTATAATTAAAGAAACCAGCTCTAGTTTATTAAAAAATTATCAACTTCCACTAATTATACCATTTTTAGACACTTAAAAATATCTTATTTACAATAAAACAATTTTTTATTCATCGATACGATTTAAACGTATTATTGAGCGCATTAATCGTAAAATATAATACACGTAAAAACGTGTCATCGATTAAAGGGCAACGTCTTAGTCCCTAGGTTCTTAGATAACGGACAGACAAAGCTCGAGTATTAAAATAAAATCATAATAATGTATCCAACGAAACCCCAGTAAGCAGTCTAAATAAATTAATAAGGTAAACACCTCAACACCTTAATAACAATGGATTTCTGCATAAATGAAATTCGTTGTCGCAAACAGCTTACGACCATTAATCCCATCATCGCAGTGGACCACAAAGATTGGATTATTTTTTAAGCATTCAATTAAAACACCGAAGAAACTATATAATAATAATGTATTATAAACATATCCACAAAATTTGGTTATACTTCAGTTACCAGATACCAGACGGCAGACGGTATAATCTAATAAAGGTTGCGGTAATAAGCTGAGCTTTTATTTTTCATCCCATATAATACGCCTATATACGCGTCACGATGGCATTGTTGCAAACGAGATACTTAGGAAAATAAAATGTGACAAAATATATTAAAACGTACAGACCACAAAAAAAGGGGAAATTAAAACGAGCATGCGTCCTTATATATATATATATATATATATATCATATATATTTAGATTTCGTAACCAAACAATAACACTCAAGGAGAATGTATAAGAGTGTGAGTGTGTCCGCTATTGAATGGTTTGAGTAAACAAAAATTGTTTCACTATTTGACATGTATAGAATAATATACACAATGCACACACCATAGACATTATAATGGTGTTCAAAGTGTATCAAGTGCACCGGATTTCTATATTTCCACGTGTTAAAATCTAATAAATATCCGATAAATCCAACGACAAAAATGCATTGCTCTACTTCATATTATTTTTTATATTGGAGGGGGTTGACTGGGTGTTAAACCTCCACTTTCTCCCCTGAAATTTTTTTAAATAAATTAATTTAATTTTAAACATAATTATTAAAATTATCCATGATAATTTATCATATTTCCCTAATAATACCATAATTATAACTTACTGTACCTAGTACCTATGTAATGTTTGTATTGTTATACGCTCATGCCCAATACTTATTATATTATACACAAAAATATACATTAATATATAATTTTTTTGGAATTTTCTTTAGTGCTGTGTATAATAAATATGTCACCAACGGTTTATCGACAGATACAATAACTTCAATAACTTATATTAATTAAGCACTATCATATTTCCTCACCCATGTGCCTTTTTACTAGAATTTGGCTATGAAGCATAAATTAATTTTAAATAATTTTTTATTATAAAAAATAAATATGATTCATTTTTGTATTTTTAAAACAATTTTGTACTTTTTCTTATTATTTATTATGCTTTAATTTCCGAATACCAATAATTACATTTAAATTCTGAATTGTTTCAAAATATATCTTTTCTTTTAAAATAATGATCCACATTACAGGTTACGATGTCATCAACAGAACACATATTTTCCACCATAAAAAGATTAAAAAACTATTAATGAAAATAATAAGATTAAGTACGTCTTTCGGGTCTTTTGAGTGTACACTTACAAACTGAAATCAATACACACGATATGTAATCAATTGTTTCACAAAAAAAAGGCTGTTACACTTATACCATAAAATATTTAATTAGAATTTGTAAAAATTTAACACATGTTTTAACTTTTTAAGTAGGTACATAAAACCTTATCATGATACAACAAGTATTATAATATATAGATACATTTTTCATTTTGTTTTTCATGGCATTAAAATATATATTATTTTATAATATACATTTTTTTCTAGCTACGGTCTTGACTTATTGGCTTCTTTTTGAAGACCATTATCTACTGTCTTGAGGTGTGACTAAATTATTCATATCGAGATTTCAAATAGATATAGGGCTTCGCCATTCTATGGTGTATTCACCATCGCGTCTAAATGGTTTTACCGCCAAAAAGCCGTTAAGTTGGTAACGTAGAAAACCATGGTGGTAAACCATTTGGACTCAATGGAAAAAATATAACAGTGTGGCCAGAATTTTATCGTCAAAACGCAAAATCTAAAAATGATTTTTATTGATTTTACCTTCCGATCGTTCCCCACAACTTCTTAAGTTGTTTAGTTTTGGTGACCTCTATCTCTCAAATAACCATCATAGCAATATCGAACCAAATACTTCTGTTCATCCCAAACCCCTCCAAAATTATAACAGGAATGAATTATAGTTGTCTGAAATTGAAAATAGTAATTGAAAAATATATTTTGATAACTATTTTTCTTTCACGCGTTTTTTTTTTTTAAATTTCTTTTATTGTATACTAAAGAACTTAATACTTATATATTAAACATTCAATAATATATATTTATAATGTATTCATTCATTAAATAGATAATTTTATATTTGAATATAATGGTTAATTTTTATGACTATTATTTTGGGTATAAACTCGTATAATGTGGGTTCTATATGACGGTTACACACGGCTAAACAAAACTCTCAAAAGGTGTGCAGAGAGTTCTCTTTGGTTATGAAATCGTATTGTGTGCTCGTGTACTTTAGACATTTTGATGAGGAGATAATATAAGATTGTTGAAGTTCAAAACCACGCCGTTCTCAAAGTCTTATAAAGCCGGTGAATATTTATGCTGGAGGATTACCTTTAGCGATAAAACGACATTTCACGTGAGTACGGAAAAGTTAATCGTCATCTTTTTGGTGGTTAGAAAACCAGTAGATTTCCACCGCATTTCAGCTGACTATCACTCGCTATATATTATGATAACTTTTCAAAGAGGTCAGTATTTGGATATCGTTTCAATTATTGTGAAGGATGCTCATAGGTGGAAAGAAAAATTAACAATTATAAAACACATAATGTAAACCAATTATTATAATAATTTTTTTTTTAAATTTATAATTGCAACGAAGAAGCGCTTCGAACCTCCGAAATTAATTTTTGCTTTACACCTTATTGTAGCATTGTATAATAGTTATACTTGCAGCTATAGTATACAATATAATGTAAAAAATAAATTGCTGATCTTTAAATATTGAAATCTGTGAAATAAACTTATATCGTTACAAAAGCTACTAAGAAAAGTATTTTCCGATATCATTTATAATATTGTTCCTTAAAATTATTTTTAACATTTATGCAAACAATTTTTGAATTAAGTTAATATTTCTGGTACTCAAAATTATAAAACAATGAAGTATTATATTATATTGAAAACCATCCTTCAATATTTTAACGTCAACATTTATGAAAACGTGGCAAGTATTAGTATACAACTTATATAGTTACATACCTACGAGTTTACAAGAATTATATAAATCGTAATTCGTCTTTCGTATTAACACGATCGCCTACAATATTGTAATTATTATTTCTGTCATAACAATAACTGCTGTGTTTATTGTGATTTTATAACAACCACTGCAATGAAGCTAAAAATAAATAAACAAGTAAAATAAAATTACGTTTTAATGGTTTTTGATTAACGGACATGGACTTGAATCGAACTCGATAATATCATAAAATATTATATAAGGCAGGTACACGCTCAGTGACACATTTTAACGACGCCGCTTAATTATTTATAACCAACAATGGTTTAAGTGATCTTGACAAAATATGTTTTCGCGATAGTCTTATAATTGTCCGTTCGATATTTTATAATAACATTGTTTCCGTGACAATAAATTCAAAATCCAAACGTGAATCGCGCGCACTAGGTGCTTAATGCATCGTCATTATGTTAAGTGGGACAGTGAGTCGACACATATGCAAGAGTTCATACACAAGAACACAATAAATATTATATTATAATAATGTCTATATTGCAGTTATGAATACTGTTAATCGTATTAAACGTACATTATTTTGATAGCACGAAATCAATGGACATTAAAACGAATAATATTAATGTCATTCGAAGTCTCGTACATAATATTATATTAAACACGAGAAATGCACAAAATGAGCTGCCACTTCAAATGAACGGAAATTATGTACCGAAACTATTTGCAGCAAAGACCCACGCCACTTATTCAAACTTTTAATGCCTAAACGAACGGATAACTGCCAACAGCACAAACTACAACTATCTAATCAATATATCATTCCATACGAAGATGTTTAGAGACAAAACATATTCTGATTTTGTACTTATATAGTGGCTTATGGAACGAGGCAAACGATATTGTTTGAACACTGCATCGTATAGATACTATGGAGAATTAACCGGTAAAAACGTTTCGATAAATTAACATGGGATCCAGTAAGAAAATTCATAAATTTTAGGGTTTGAGTGAAGAGATGAATATATTGATTTTACAATAATGAGTGTATTTTATTTATTATTATTATTTTTAAATTTGAGTATTTGTATACAATACATTTTTAAAATAACGTTTCGATTTTCAAGTTCAGTAAGTATCTATTTTGGTAGGAAAGTGAATTTAGTTGTTAGGTATACCTTAAGCTTTAAAGAAGTTAAAATAAAAAATTTCCATGAGTTTTCAAATGGTTCGAGAAAACACAAAAAGTAAAATTAAGGATAACAAAAATTATCACGCAAAATCCGTTTTTGATAAAATCGATTCTGTTTTCTAGTGTTACTCGAAACAAAATATAACCGTGAATATATGAAATTTTTACCAATTGTTTGTATTAATATTTTTAAAATTTTTTAGATATGGCATATAATTTTGACAATTTTTTACATTAACTTCGTTATTCTTGTTAATTGTTAATGTTGCTCATAATAAATATATAATTTGTATCATTAAAGATAACACTTACAACTGATAATAATAAAATAATGACGATATTAAATAAATGAATAAGTTATAAATATAAAATATATTAAAAACTGGAAAAATAAATATCATATAATTTGGACACATTATCCGTGTTTTAATACAGTGTTTAGCTCTACCTATTATTACCTTTTCATAATGTTCAAGAAGCCTAAACACAGTTCTTATTTCTATATGAATAATATAACTCTCATAGACTACCGATGTATTACATTAATAGGTACCTAAATGATGATTATAGTTATTATGCACGTAAACATATTTAAAATGAGGGGTCACCAGTGGATTTGATCAACGGTAAATTTATCGAGCTAACGTCTATCCAAACATTCGTGTGGTGATACGAACGAAAAACCAAAACGATTCGACCCGACAGCCAAATTAAAAAAAAAAAATTATCTCGCACTCGATTTAAAAATAATATTATAATCATTTGTTTGTATATTGTTATGGGATAGCTTCAGCTACGCTGTTTCATCAAAGTTTCCAGCGGTAACCATCATAATAATATTATATAGACAATGTTATAGGTAATGATTATTGTTGCCCCGAGCAGCAGTTCAAGAGTTCTAGTATTATACATATATGTAGGTATAGTAGAAAGTATGTGGTTATTAATATTTCAAACTGACGTCGATACGATATAGGTATAAGGGTACGTACGAGTGTCGGTCAGTCACTATTATACCTACACGCACTCACCCCTCCCCCCCTTAAATATTATATATGACCATTACGTAACCGCCACAATAATAATATAACTGTTCTCCACTAACCACATCACGAACACGAAAAGAAATTATTACGTTCCGCAAAAGGCGAGAGGTGGAAGACATTTTTCAAAAACAATAACAACCCACGCCATACTCAACCATGTCATTGTAAAATAATAATTTGAAATTATCAACAGAAGTAAAATTTTCACACGTATCTGTCTTATATACATATTTCTCTCGAAAACGGATTCAAAGATTTCGTTAGTATTTCTTACTTACACAAGGGTTTTCCGACGTTATTAATTCATCGTCAAAGATCGCGCCGAATTCACGTTTTTAAGTCTTGTTCAAAATTAGGACCGTACCGTAGAGTTCCCTTATTGGCGACCACAATTATTAAAATTTTTCTCAAATATGACTTTGTTTTTGAAAAAAATAAATTTTAAACAGAGTTGTTTCCCAAAGTAGATCAATTTCAATATTGCTGGATGATGTTCTTTTTGAAAAATTTTTTCCAACTCTTTCATAACTCTAACATATTTTGGCAGCGGAAATACCTACCTCTGCGTGCCTCAAATTAATCAATAACGCCACCTTATAAATGTGTAGTGCGCACCTAATTTGAGTTTAATAACTATAATTTTTACGTATAAAAAACAACATTATTAAATACGATATAGTTTTTAATAAACTGAACCCGATCCGAAATCGGTCTCATCTGGTATTGCCGGTACACCGTGGTGTACGATTATGGTATACGGTATATATTATTGTAATATTATCATAATATCGCGTCGTGATCGGGACTTGAATTTTCAAAACATTTTTGATTTATCACTGCTAGAAGGAAATCGGACAGCACCGGCCGCCAAAACACCGCGACCATCATCGGTTTTCTCGTCGGCTGCAGCGCAACGGTTCGCGAACTCTGACCGCGGCGGGTCGTCGGCGGTCTGCCCGTCCCTAATTGATTGATGTGGGCTTTTAACTTTACATTAACTGCACACGGCTCTCGACGACCGTTTATCCGGTAGCTTTGGTCCGTTATTATAAAAGTACAAATACGTGCGTTATGTGCCTTTTACGTCCGCTCCAAGACCAGTGGGTGTGCATTTACGGTAATAATAATATCCATTGAATACTCCGTAAACATTATAATGACACCGAATGTCTACAAAACCAGACCACACCCTGTATAATTCGGTTACTTATTTGGGGTATTTTTTTAAGCGTTCTCACCACAATTTTTCCCGCTAATTCATTCAAATTATGATTTTTAAAAATTTTAAGTAGACTTAATAAATACCATATTTCAAATCTTTGATATTTTTTATACTAGGTACTTAAGGAGTATTTTGTGGTGGTGCTAATTTCTATTTTTCAAGTGAGAACTCCTTTTTTTACTGAAAACTATTTAACGGATAACTTTTTTTAATATGTTGGTATATCTAAATCAAAATTCTAATGATTAGTATCTAAGTTGATAAAATGTTTATACTACAAAAATAATCCTTAAAAATAGTCTTATAAAAATTAAAAATATATGTAATGTTAGATGTAGTATTTATTATACTTGGTTCGTTATTGCAACTTATTTATAAATCAATAGTAGTTGCTAACTATTTCAAAACGTCTAGTAACTATCTACTAACCGATTACCATATATATATATTATTATCCTTAAAACAAAGTTACATATCTCAAAAGCCACTAGCTTGAATTTTGATTAAGATGCATTAAAATGATGACAACAAAAGAATCTGCTGGGAAATAAAAAATAAAAAGGGATGTTCCTATTTGAAAAACTGATTTTTCTATTGTCGCAGGATCATACAATTATCCTCAATGATTCGAAATATGGTCTTCAATTGTATTTACAAATTCCAAAAACCTGAATTTTAATATGATATGCATGATTTAACCTTAAAAATAAGATGGTCGTGCTTACAAAATTCCCCTGTATATTGCATGTTACCCAGTATTACTTTAAATATATTTTTAAATTTTGCTTGCGGACACATTGGACTGAACGATTGCGGATGATTAATCCATGTGACTTACAATCTTTTGACCATTGTATTTTCACATACCCTAGCTGTTTTCGCGGATACATAGTATGTGATATTATTATATTATGTACCGCGGTGTATATACCACCAGTATATGGTTAGTGATATTGGCTGTGTAGTTATATATTCTAAGATACATTTCATAACACTTTATTATGATAATATGATTTCCAATGAATTACGTACGGAATATATTGTACTCATAAATAGGTACTTACTTAAAAGTCGTTATTGCACAAGCGTGGTAAACATGATCTTACAGTTAACATATTTTACAACATATGTATTATAACAGTATATAGGTGCCAATATATACTCATGTTTAATGTATTATTTAATAACACAGAGAAACGGCGTCCACAGAAAAAATATAACAATAACAACATTGTAAACCATGTGATCGACTTGCGTCAAGTCCATGTGAAAATCGTGAGAGTTAAAATAGCGAAAAAAACATTGGGGAAATGTTTTAACGGTAAAAAAAATAAATAGTTAATCCTCTAGCACAAAAGATCCTTTTTTCTTTTAAAGTTGAGCATTTAAACTTAGAAACCACAGACTCTAATAATAATACAAATAATACAATATTATTCTAGACAATAATATTAGCTTTTATGTTTTCTTGCTCATCTCTATATTTTCGTAGCGGTCAATAATACAATTAATGTATGTAAATAAATTTATACTAAGAGTACATCAAGTTCATTTTTGCTAAACATATTTAATAATCTCAATTATCGTACTTAAATACAAATAATATAGTATGGAATGTTTATCAATATGGTTTGGGCATTCATACTATACTATTTAGACTACCCAATATTCCATGTAGATTTTATAAAATGTCCAGATTTTCAACTCTCACCATAACATATTAATTTGGCCCCAGAAATAGATGGACTTCCCACCCTCATACTTTTTCACTTCTAAATAACTCCCCATGTATACGTTCAAGCGTTGAATTACTTCTCTAGTATATATACATGACATTATAGAATTAATGTAATTATCACACCTATTAAGTTATATGGCAGTTGTCAACACTGTTCGTAATGGCTTAGTATCATGGTGAAATTGAAACATTTTACATTATACGTATGTTATATTCATCATCATGATATTAACTTTGTTTGCGTATTGTGTTGCAATTCATACATGAACTACTGTACACTAAATAACACACGTCATTTTATAGAATGGTATATATATATATAGGTTAGATGTATTATAGTAAAGTACCATTTAAAATAAATTAATAATCATTACACAAGATGTATAAGCCACGCGTGTCTTTTTATTGGTATAAAAACATCTTGCACAAGTGCTCAAATCCCCAGCTACAGAAAACTGATCCATATAAGGAATAAAAATCCTTCTTAGGACATGACAAATATCGTAATAAAATTTTGACATCTACGTTACCATACAATCGTAGTCTATTGGTAATATTATTGATAAGTACGCTTAAACCACAGAATATATGAAATAATAATTAATAATAATAATAACAATAATAAATAAAAAATAAATAAAATAAAATAAATAAATAAATAAATAAATAATAAATAATTTCATATATTCTGTGCTTAAACTGCCTAATACAGGATTCGCCAAACTTTTTCGTCAATTGAGCTACCAACATTAAACATTTTGAGTATTTATTTATTTACGAATATTATATTTTTCATTTTTACATATTATATCATACTTATATTATTTCTCCATCGAAAAATCGTACGTTTTTTTTTGTCAATACACATATTTTATATTAGTTATAAATCGTAAAAGTGTGTTAAAGCTTAAAGATTATGCAACCGATATTGGTACCATAATTAATTTTCAAATACAATCTTAGTAGTTAATACAAAGTCAATACAATCTACTAGTTGGTGATCTACTATATAATATACAGTGATTACGATAAGTGGAAACACTCAATAACTATGTGTAGGCTTCATATATTTCAATTCTGCTTTTTCGGCTAACTAATAAACATTATTATAGGTACACATTTTCAAATAATTAGACTATTTGTTTGACAGTTAATTTTGCGCATGCGCACAACAAATTTTTTTTGTAAATAGCATGATCCATTTTTGATCACAAATTATTATTTTTTAATGAATTTTAGTGGTTGAATTTCTTTTCCAAGTCAAAAAATGACCGAGTTATAGCAATTTGATTTTATGTTATTTGCACGGGTATAATAACAGATTATAAAATACGTAGTTAGTAATATTGTGTCTATATTATTATGGATGCCAATATTTTAACAATCATCGAAAGTTAAGTTTCAAAAAAAAAAATGTTCTCATATCGCTGTATACCTGATACCGTATTCGAAGAGGATGGATGCATTATTATTAATTATTCTGAGAAATAATATTCATTTCAGCAAAATTCGGTTATAATCAACTATAACAGCTACCATATTTTGTTATCAATAAAATAAAATACACTGTAAATTATTATATGATGGCGGATCTCATTCATACTTAATATTTTCCATATCATTGTTGACCGAGCTTTGGAAACAAATCACAACTAAATGATATGTCTGTAATATATTATGTATAAGTATGATATTTTACATAATATTATTGTAGTTTGTTTTCGATTTGCATTTTCCAACAAAGTCCTTATATTATACAATATCTTGTGAATATAATTTAGCTGAACAATTTTTCCTGAAACACGTTGTAGTTTGCTTATTAGATATTGTAATAAAATATTATGCTTGATAAAACAATATCACTATACCTACGTCCTATATGGAATATTATAAAGGCGCTCGGCTAATGGTGGATTATTATTTTGGGATTAAAATTTAGTTAGTATATTTTTAATTATAAAACATTTTATACGACGTGATAATGTATAATATAATATAGTAAAATGTCTTTCGTCATTAATTGAATTATTAATTTCTAACATTATAATATTATCAAACTGAATGCGTTTCGCGACGTTTAAATTACTCGGGCCTTGTAAATAAAGCTATATTTAGATTATTAAGATTTCCTTAGGTTTACCTGCAAGGTGATAAACTTAACTAACTACTCTCATCATCACGGAGAGAAAATTTAATTAATGGTTGAACAGCTTTAACACTTTAGCTTTTTGAACACAAACTTTAAGACGTTACACAATATTTTACAATTATCTACAGTGATATTTTTGTTTAGCATTATATAGTTTTGTGCTTTTTTCACTTCAATCGTCTCGACTAATAAAATTATGCTCAAATTATCAGTTAAGTAGTATGCATATTATAATTTATATTAACGAAATTAATGTTCATTAGGAAGTACCAAGAATAAACGCAGAGTATTGAACTCATCAATAATTATTTTACGAACCTATTTACTTACAACGAACTTTAACGAATTTTATTGGCTGATTTTTACGTCAAGTGTATTTGATAGACAATAATAATATACTTATCTGAATTAAAAAAAAAAAAAAAAAAAAACTATATTAATGCAAAGTTGAGTGGTGAGACTGCACTCATTCTGAATTTATATGTATATTTTAATTAGTTAGTAAAGTTGTAAATTATCAACGTATAACTATACAAATTCAAAGGTTGTATGAAGTTTCAATAAATTAAAAACCTATTTACTTTTTGTTTCTGATTAACAATATGTATTACGTTTACTTGTTGGTGATCTTCATCAAGTCAGAGCAGAATAGAAATTATTTCCACACATAGCTTTAAGTTTACTAACGTTAATTGACATTAAACTGTGTTTGTGTGACAGAAAGTTTTCTTCAAGTCTGTTTAATTGCACATTTGCAAAGATAGGTAATAATTAAACAGTTATCACAGTTTAAATAGGTACCGTATTTAATTTATTATTAAAATGAGACAGTTATTTTAAATGCATGGTTTAAAGCTTAACAACATTAATTGACTTTAAACTGTATCTGTGCGACATTAAGTTTACTCTAAATCTGTTTAATAACCAATTTGCACTGGTAGCTAGCTAATAATATTAAACAGTAGTATTATAGCACACGGATTATTAATAATTGTTAATAATTAATAAATATAATGTTTTAACAAAGCCTCTTCACTCAAAATATTCACAAAAAATTTGTTTTTAATTGTTACAAGTATTTTTTATTTTTATATAATAAGATATATATATATGTATATTTATATTAAATCGATTAAAAATGAAATATTTATCTTACTATATTTAAGTATAAATACAAAACAAAAACTCATCTCATTTGTCTACTTAATTTGTTTTTTATTAACATCATTTTTTTTGTTCGTATAGGTATGTACTTGCATTTTTCACAATCTGTATTAATAAATAAAAAACAAAATGTGCATCCTAAGTTACTTCTTTATCTATCTCTAGTCATACCTTAAATTTTGATCTTATGCTTCTCCAGAGATTTTCAGATGTCACCCCGAGGAAGTCTATATTATGATAATAATAAATAATAATAGGTACTACTTATTTTAAATTTAAATATATTACTATCTTTCTAATACCACAATAATATCGATATACATTTATGTATTTTGATTCCACACAGCATTGTACGATTTTTTATCAAAAATAATATGATTTTAAAATGTATATTTATGATATGACATAGGTAATAAAAGAATGTGATCATATAGAATATGTATTCAATAATTATGAAATTAATGGTACGAGAAGGGATTCCATCCGCTGATAGAATCCAACCTAATAATTATTATTCTTGTTATAAATTTATTATACTTGAAGAAATCACTGCTTCATTGACATTTCAATGAAACGCTTTGGATTCCAAATGAGAAACTTACACAAGAGTGACATTTTGAGATTAACAGATTATTTTTGACTACACAAAGAAAGATACATAACAAAAAAATCTATAGCTCATACATTACCCTATAATAATTAGTACATATAATATAATTATGGTATATCAAATAAAATAATTACTATATACAAAATTATTGAAATACAGTATAGATAGTTCAATATTATTGGTTTAATATAAAATATCAGGCATACAATTACTATGAAATAATTCTCAAAACTTAAATATTTCTAGAAACTTTAAGGTCGAAGTTAAGATTATCGCGGAAGACTGTTCGAATGCACTATTCGAAGCCTAAGTTTATCACATTTATTTTTTAAATAAATAAATAAATTTATTTATATTTTTTAAATTTGTTATTAATCTCATCTGTAATTTAAATATATTTACGCAGTTCAGTAAATGTTCTTTTTACTTAACATATTTCTGACATGACACAAAGTTTTTTTTTTAAGAATTTTAACTTCTGACTTCATTTTTATTGTAAAAGTATAAATTGACTTGTCCCGTAATAAAAATAAAATAATTTCATTAGGTATTTAGACATTAGTTGAATTTTACTGTCATTTTGTTTTGAAATATAATTTTGACGAGACCGATCTTTGATCATTGTTTTTATCCTGTTTAATAGGTACCTAAATGGCAGAATGAAGAACAAAATTGTATTTAGATATGATGCATATTAAATTTAATCAACTTTATATATATTTAATATCATTAAGATTATACAATAGTATTTATTTACGTTATTAAAAAATATTATAGTCTGGTAGGTATTATTATATAATATTTGACGGAGTTAAATACACAAAATGTTTAAGAAAACCAATAAATCCGTCAAGATTCTATAGAAAGTTATGATTTGTGTGTAAGAAAATTCACCTAATAGAGTAGAATTTATAAGAAAATCTTCGAAATAAGTTCATAATTATTATTCAAAATAATAATAACATACCTATTATACAAAAAATAATACACATTTCACGATACCACAAATATTACACTAGTTTTTAATGAACAAAAAAAAAAAAAAACAACAACAAAACAATACCAGCTAGTATACTGTAATTATTTGGCCAACACGTTCTTCTTCGACTGCCTGCCATAAAACATTAAGTCTTAATTGCTTTCTGTTGCATACGCAATGTGTGAAAAAATTATTAATGTGCTCAATATTTAGATTACCTACCTATATTCAAATAATTACTATCCATATTATGAATTTTATCGTATACACTTGCAATTGAAAATAATATATATGTATCGTATAAATAACGTATAATCGTCGGGTGTTCCTATTTCAAATAACTCCCACCCACTCCAAAATTTTTTTTTAATTGTTTGCATAACTGTTGAAGAAAGTGTTTTCTGAGAACGCACGTGCAACGGGGATTTCCGGAAAAACTAGGGTTCTCGGACGTTCAACCAGAAAACGGTTTAAAATTTCTAAATTGTGATAATGCAACTGAGAGTACCTACTGCTGCTGCTGTCTCTCAAACGCCCCGTAATTTCTCCGTTGAAATGTGTGTTTTTTTTTCTCTCCCCTCCTCCTCTGGGATTTGGGTAATTCAAATTCACCACTAACATTAACCACCTATAGTATATAATATATATATAACACACACATACTAGGTTGGTATACTTATTCCAAGAATTTCATTCACTTAGTTCTGGTGTTTTCCGCGTTATATATGTGACGTGTGGCAGCTCTATGCCTCACCTTTGTGTTTGGTTTACATCTTGAAATGCGGTATGGATATAGTGGGGGTAGAAGGAAGGTTTGTCAGTCCACTTCATAGTCTCGCGAGACTTGCGTTTAAGAAAGAAAACTAAATTTAAAAAATTACATTTTTCTTTGAATAATAATTATTTCAGTGGTTATGTGGGTAGTGGGTACATATATAATTCAGTCATTCGTATTATTCGAAGTGTGATTAGCACGTATATTATTACAATACTTGGAAACCTTTTCACTCTTTTGATTTTAACTATTAGTTCATACTTCATAATAATTGTAAAAAGGCCACTGTAAAAAAAAAAAAAACATCACACCTTATGATTTCGTTTGTTTCACAAGGTTTATTTTTTAATTAACATATTAATATCTCGTAGATACAAATTATTATTACACTGAAATGCTATGATAATCTTTGTAAGCCTATGGGTACTCCACGATTACTCTGAAAATATAGTTAAAATATTATTAAGTTTTTAAAACCCGTATTATTGCATAACTATTTTAGCAAATAATATACAAGAAATATTCAAGATTCTAACTCAAGCTGTTCAAATACTTTTGGGAAACAAAAATGCAAATATAATATATATGCCTAAATAGGTATCTATTTGATTAAAACTAATTGTATGTAATTAAATTTTGTCATTTTGACATTATGATTAACAGAATACGTTTATGATGTTGAATATTGAAGTCACAATTATTGCAAAAAATAAAAATAAATCTAATAAGTCAGCTAAAAATAAATATTGAAATATTCAATACCAAATAATTATGATTTGATTGTACGTTTGAAAGTAAAAATAATTAGAACATATAACTACGCATTGTAATAAAATAATTAAATATCAGTTAAACTATTGAAATAAATTAAGCAATATTACTTAAACGAAAGATACATAGATACATTAATTTTATTCTAGGTATAGTTACATTGATACAACAACCATCGTTGTAACTATAATGTTTTTTTTTTTGTTAATTCACGTTTAAATAACACGTAGGATTAAATACGCCGACATTTATTGTACAATGAACAATAATATTGTTATTTAATAAGTAATAACATTAATAATAATAATTTATGTGGTCGTACACTCAATCTGCGGAAACGCACTAAGCGTACGTACTGACAGTAGTTGCTAGCTCGTGGATGGGTGACCCCCTGGATTTTTAGGAACACATACATAAATATGTGTTACAACACTACCAACTTAAAAACCTGCAAACAAATACACAAAAATGACCCCTAGCGTACCACACCCAATGGCCTATGTTGCCGCAAATTCCCTCTTAAAAAAAAAAAATAATCATTTATGTTATATATGAACACAATTTATATATTATTTAAGAACACGAAACACCGATTTATATTAAGTTATTTTGAAAATATCACTATAAATATTACTACGCTATGCGTTGACAGTAAGTATAAAAAATAAATTTTGCAATAATAATTTTAACGGTCTATTTATATCAAAAATTATTGATAATAAATAGCATGTGTCCATAAACCCATTGTGTGCAAAAAATATTTGTTCAATGTTAATATTAAAAAAAAATTAATTATATCTATGTATAATATCATAATACAAAACATACGAACAAACAATATATATATATATATATATATATATATATATATATATATATATATATATATATATATATATATATGTTCAATGGCGTACTTATAAAGGATTTAATTTTAGCTATGATTGAAAACCTAAACCTCTGGGAGGGGATGTAGGGCCAGGGGTGGATTTAAGGATGTGGTGGCCCCTGGGCGGAATGCATTGTGGTAGCCCTTACACATAAATAAGAAAATATATTTTTTTACTTATTAAATAACATTTATGGTCATATTTAGTATACTACTATAGTAGTAACAATTCACTACTTATTTAATAATAAATAATTATAAAAACAATCAAATCAAGTATAACTATAATATAAGTAATATCATCATAATATTAGGTGTAAGTAATTAAATAAAGAATAATAAAAATAATAATATCAGGTAATTAAATTAAAGGCTTGGAACTTTTCTTAATTTCATTTGTACAAACTTATCAATAACGTTTTGAAAATCAACACCGATTACGGATGGCATAAAAACCTATCTTATCTAGATTCTTTGACACCGTTTATTGTCAACAAACGCGAATACATCTATTATTATAGTTAGTAAAATTAAATTTTTTAAATGTCCAAATAATGGTCAATATTATTCGATTACATATTATGTGTAAACATGAGTATTTAATATATAAATACAATATTTTTTCTGTATCCTAATTTAAATATCATAACATTGGTGGGGCTCTGAATTTGTGGGAGCCCCTGGGCTGCAGCCCACTCAGCCCTCCCCTAAATCCGGTCCTACAGTAGGACTATATATACCACTTACTATGTCTGTGAATGTTTTATTTAAATGCACCTTTTCATAAACAAATTTAAAATATTGAAATTTCGATGAGGACATTACTGTTAAAGGTCCAACGGTAATACTACACACTTTTATAAATAAAGTGTTTAAACTTAACGTTAGTTTTCGTCCGATTAGCAACGCTCAATACTATAAATTAGTGTACATTATTATAATGAATCAAACAAATTCCACATCACTGTTTGGTTGCTCGAGGTTAAATACTATATTTTAACGTTTTGCATTTATTTTGATGTTTAATATTTAATAATTCGTGTACTTATTATATAAGCATTCCGATTTACGATTAATAATTTTTGATTGGAAATCTATTTCTTTTATATTCATAGTTTACATCGTTTGCATCCAAGTTCTCAAAACATAATACATAAAATAAATATTTTATTTATAAGTATAAATATACTTTATAGATATATGAATAAAAAAAAAGTTAAAGAAATATTTATGTTTAAAAAGTTTAAACATTTTATATCTTACGTAAAATATTATAAAAATTAATTAATATATATATCTATTATTTTTGGACAAGAATATACCTATAATTATATTACTGTAAACGGTTAACTTAAAGTGCAATATTCTTTAATAATCTAATACAATAACCGTAGAACCTATTTGATATTTAAGTAAATTTAGTAAATATATGATATTATATAACATTAATTTTATATGCATGATAAAATAATAATAAATGTCTAGTCATAATAATTCATGACAATATATCTGTAAAACGAATTGAGTATCCACTATGAATAATAACAAAAAAATACATAACACTTAAACGTAGGATACAACTACTGATATCCCAGAGTGGTGACAAACTTATGATTGTGAATTAATAATGTTCGTATATTTTTTTATCGTGATCACATACATTATTTCATAATAACAATACGGTTACCACCGTGATTCAAATAAGACGGATGCCAATGATTTTTTTTTTGACTTGAAAAGTCCCAGCCGAACCATATATATGTCATAGGCCATTTGTAAAATTGGTCGTTGCGATAAAGTAGGCACTTTTTGAACTATTCTTCTTATTTTTCCAAACGGCCTGCTGTTTTCCAGGATTATTGCATACGGACTAATAGAACTTAGGCCTTTTAAGACCTACAATCATAATAATATAATAATAACCATTTTATTTGATATTTTACACAATATGTATTTTAATTTAGTTTTTCAAAATGCCCTACAACATACATAATTTTTGTCGCCGTGAGTTTCAACGAAATTAGCGTGGACTTAATGATTCGGCGGCGTCCTCTCGTTGGTCGCAGTCGCAGTGGCACCGCATCAGCTCTTTCACAATACGCACGGCTGTTTGGATAGGCAAAACGCGTAATCACACTCGCATCTTACTGCGAAGGTATATTGTTATTATACGAGTACATACGGTGATAGTAATTTACTGTATAAACGCGTACGATCCGTCTAAACTAAGCCATGAGTCTTGAACTCTTTCACTCAACCGGCCTGTTGGTCTAGGGGTATGATTTTCGCTTCGGGTGCGAGAGGTCCCGGGTTCAAATCCCGGACAGGCCCGCGTTTAAATTTTTGCCGTTTTTACCGTCCTAAGTCGGACACGAAGACGGCGAACGCGTTCACGCCAGAAGATCGTCCGGCCGCGCGACGACTTTCACCCAAGACCGGTCGCGCGCGCACGAGTGACTAATATCGCCACGTCTACCGCAAACGTCCATGTTTCCTGGACAGAGAGAGAGAGAGAGAGAAAGTACCATTTCCCTTGTACCACGTCGTCGGTAGAGCTGCCCCACCTCAAATTGACCAACGACTTCAATCGCAGCCCATTTTATTTACGAATATATCAGAGCGAGTAAGTTCAGAGTAAGACGAAAGCCAGTCATGTTTTTGACACGTTTTCTTGAAATATTTTTTTTCATCAAAATGCGACCAATAGGTATAAACGATCATGATTAATGCAGTTAAAGCTACGTGAAACTTACGATTTTACGTGCACGTTAATTTCGTATGATATAGTTTCTGAATTTTTGAAGATCCTAGTTGATGTTATGGTGGAGTGGTGTTTGAGGAGGAGGAATATGGGTTAGGTTATAATAATGATTCATTTGTACAATTAATTTTATAAGTTAATTTTCTATTATTATTTGTAATTCTACCTAGCATTGAGGTCAACGTTTCTTTAAATGATTTAACCATCTAAAATAATATAGCATAAACTATAAACGTAAAAGAAAATCAATAATAATATTTTAGATTCTAAGTGGAGCGAGGAATAATGTATTGATTTTACCATGATGTATGTTTTTTATATTATTTAATTATTTATTTTTTATTTTTTTGTGTCTGTCATCACGTTTTCGAGCAGTAAAAGTGCTTCGATTTTCGACTTTAGCGATCAGAAAGTGAATCTAGTTGGTACTTGGGGGGGGGGGGGGTCAAAAGTAAAAATAATCGGGATAAACAAACTAAAAATTAAGGTTTTCGACAAAATCGATTTTGGTTTTGATGTAACTTTAAAACAAATGACCATAGATTCATGAAATTTTCACCGAATGTTTATATAAGTATATTCTATTTACCATGCGATTTTTACTTGCAAAAAATTTTTACTTACAAAACATTTCGACCTAAGTTGAACTATTTATAGGCATATGCAATTTTTGATCATTATTAGTTTTTTTAAATAATATCGATAAAAATTTATTTGATGGATAGAAAAGCTTGGAAATTTTATGCAAGGATCTTAACATACGAGTATGTTTACAATAATAGCAGTTGAAAAATAAAAGAAATATACATAGTCATAATTTCTTTTACAAGCTTCCAAACTTTGAATTTTGACAATATACGTAAAAATCACGAAAATTCACAAATTATTTTAAGCTAGAAATTCATAAAACATTTTTTGTTGAATCTAAGATTTGAAATTTTTAATAATCTATAATATATCCTAGACAGATAAACCGTCTCCGCTCAGAATCGTTTTTAGTATACAATGATATAATATCATAGGATACAAATTTAATTCCATCCATTACTGTTACCCACTTGTAACCTACTGTACCTACAGCAGAGCGACATCCACGATTTACCCGTTTTTTTTTTTTTTTTTTTTAAGATGAACATCACAAATCTTAAAAGCTCTCAAATGAGTTACATGCATCTTTATATGTATCTGAAATACATTTATTTGTAATCTCTATAATCTATTTATTTATTTTATTTTTAACTTTATTAGTATTATATGCAGTGTAAAAAATGAATAAGCTTGGGAGAGGGGATTACAATTTTTTTTTGTTCATGGTTGCCATGTCTTAAACTTTACATAAAATATTATGAACTACACTTTTACAGTTGTATAATAATTATATTAAGTTATTTTATATAGTAAATATCTTCTGTTAATAATATTGTCACATCTGAATACAAAAATAACATCATAATCTAACCAAACGTGTAAGATGACCTGTTGTTTTAAAATTGCAAGTTGAAACAAATTTGGTTATTGATTTTGAGACCAATACATTCTTCGCTCAGCTCCGAAAATAAAATCAGCTTGTGACAACGGTTTAGTTATTTTATTAAACTAATAACTATTATTTTCATCAAAATTTGTGTATTTAAGTCTATTTATTTATTAAGATTAAATTTAGACAAAAATGAAAGTAGGTACTTCCAAAGAGCGATTAAAATGATAAAACTTGAACGTCCATTTGTTATAATTCGCTTAATTAATAATTCAAACAGCCATAGGTACCTACACTTGTTCAATTGAATTAATTGTTAAAACTTATAAATGTTATTATAGCTATAATGTAATTAAGTAATACTAACAATATTGTTGTGTATTTTTTGTCGTTCGAAATTTTTGAAGCACTGTTATAATAAAAGTTCCCTTTTTCAACAATTTCAATTTCAGTCATAATAACATACATTTTACTAATAATATTATCCATTTATGAAAAATCATGAGATCTGTCAAAATTACGATCCAATCTATGTATTGAGTTGGGTGTAACAGTAGAACTGCAAGCAACATACAATGTTACTTATTTTAATTTAGTATTTATATTTGAACATGTTTTTTTCTATTTACATTATACATTTTTACTTAAATCTGTTTATAAATATAATTTTCCATTTGAACCAATCTCAAAGCAGAGTTCTGAATGTCTAAGTACATTGACACGGCATGACGGACATTGAAATATCTACTTCCTATATAGATAAGATAAGATTCCATCTAGAAAAAAATGATCAAACTCTCCATTATAATGACAGAATGGCCAAGCCATATTATTTTTATATATTGGTAATAATTTGAATTGTAGTTTTATCGATGTAGTGCAATCCAGTATAGTATCTTCATAAATATTATTAATAGTTCAAATATTTTTTATAACTGTATACGAACTAAGTATAGTATATTATAAATGTGTTTTGTGAGTTGTAAACCATGATAGGCAAATGCTATTGATATTAGAATTGTCCATTTTAGCGGAGAATGCAACAGAAAATGCAACATTTTTTCATATCATACTCGAGCTGATAATATTTTCATAACACAATGACAATATAATAATATGTTCATCAGCCAAATGCACACAAATTTGTCTATAAAATGTTCCTTAACATTTAGAATCAAGTATAGTAAAACCCAACAGTGATTAAACTATGTTGATGTTTTCAATACCTATAATATTTCTTTCGTGACTGAATTATTCGGATTTGAAATAATAATGCAGTGATGTAACAAAACTTTACACAATAGTACAACTGTATTCCGGCTAACAATATAAATGTGCGATATGTTACTTTAATTTCGGTCGTCAAGACACGTTGTATATCATATGTGCCATGATGTAATTTTATTTTTGAAACCACAAATTAATTAAAAGCCCGGTCTTTAAAATATTTTATTGTTTAAAAAAATATTGTTCTATGTAGGTATGTTTACAAAAAACGAAAATCCATTATATTCAGTCAGTGAATAGATACAAATGAAAACTGTAAATATTTCATGAGTTTATATTATTTCTTCTTTAATAAATTACACGTTTGTGCTTTTAATCACTCAAATACCTCTTACACTGTCTTGTCTAAAATCGTAATAAATTCAAGTATTAATTATAAGGGTTTAATTTGAAAGCAAACAATTAGGTACATCTGACATTATTAATATCTATTATTAATTATATTTTGTATTCAGAGATTTATTGGATTTTGTTTATAATATTCATGTGATGATCATTGACATTCACTAAAAAAATTACAATATTTCAAACATATTATTGAAATTTAATTTTTAAATTTATTTCTAACACAAATTGCTCATTTAGGTGTATTAATATATATATAAACAAACTTAATATTGCAATTTTCATTTACCACCTATATAAATCCATATATTTTCATCGAAAAATTCTTTGTTGATGATTCTTTGCTTTGCTTTGTATATAAACAGTTAAAAAGCATGTTTAAAATTAAGTACGGTGATAGACTGATATAAATATAATTAATTTTTAATACAATTGTTTCTACCTTTTAAAAATCAACCAATCCGTATAGACTTTAATAGTGTACAAAATGCACATATTAACAACCTATACCTAATTGATATAATTATAATATAGTTTATTCACATACTAAGAATATAAATATTACAGAATAAGTTGCAAAATTGATTTTAAAAATTATACAAATTATCAATATCAACCGGTTTAAAAATTCATTAACTTATTATCAATTACATAATTCAATTGATTAATCTCTTTAATTTAAAGAGATAAATGAAAACAGACATTTAAAAAAATTCATCTTTGAATGTAGTTATGATAGAATATTCAATTAATCCTGTAAAATCTTTAAGTAAAGCATGTTCAGTAACTCTATGTTATGTGTAGAATGAAAATAATATATTAAGATAGGTATTTTATATTGATTACTATGCAAGTACCTAAAGTATTTTTTAAATAAAACGATAACTCTTATTTAATTGTTATTTAATAGTAGGTATGCATAATGATATACGCTAATGATGTAAGTACAAAGTTATCTCTAGTCTTTAATTCTACTAAGACACTTATTAAATTTATAAGTAAATAAATATACCTACAAATACTGGAGATCAATCATTTTAACACAAACAACAATGAATTGGTTGTAGATATTGTTTATTAATAAAGTAAACGTATTTAAACGATTAAAATATAATTAGGTTGTACGTTGCTTTAGTAATTACGATTTTATTATCACCACAAAAATAAATTAGTGTTTAGTTATAAAGGTAGTATTGTATTTTTATAATAATTATACTCACGAAAAAATGTCTTGAATTTTATTTTTCATCAAATAATTATTGGCTACCTACGGAAATGTTAGTAAATTAAAAATTTGCTTTAATTATTTCTTAAATATATGTTATTTACTATAAAGCACCTACAATTTATTAAAATATATGATGACATTTCTGCAAACGTAAAACATAAACGGCGTGTTCTAAATTAAATAGGTGCTTCAAAATAAATTACAGTAGTTTAAGGGAATAATCCACAGAGTTAAAAATATGGTTACCATGATTTTTTTTAATTTGACAACGATATATTACAATATTATCGGATTTAGAAAAAAAAACCTATGTGAAGCCGATTTACTGGCAAATATAAATTATATTTTCGTTGAAAAGTTTAAAACTTTTATAAAAAAAAAAAAAAAACTAGCGGGATTACCGAGATTTTTCGAGATTATTCGAAAACCTCATTCTTCAGTTGAATTTCAAACCTTACTACCTGTGTTCTTCGAGTACCTACTTAAAAGTCTATACAAAAAGTTGAAAAAAAATATTTTTCAAGTATTGAATTTCTTTATAACTTATGAATTTGAACGTAAAAAATATTATATTTGTTTGTCAAATCCATCAAACATTAAAATTTTGAAAATTTCTAAAATATATCATTAGCTAATAAATTATTCACTAGTTTCTAACTGTTTGTTAATTGAATACGTAGTACGCAAATTATAATTAAACTAAATAGCAAATCATAATATTAAGTAGGTATCTAGAAATATTTCCATCATCCAGTAAATAATTTGGAAATAATTTAGTAATAATTAGTACAGATGATAACACAATATGCGGTCCGTAAAGCTCATTAATGTTTGTGTTTCATAGTGGAAAAACAATTCATCTTTTATAAATCCTACAAAACAATTTGACAATGATAAAAACGGCTATAATTTCAATTCATTGCTAACGAATACATTTTATTTAAAACGACCATTATTTATAATTTACACGTAATTTTCAATAAGCCTTCGATTGCGAATTTACGCACATGCACACGCCATATTGTGATTTGTGATAAATATAACAATCATTTTTAACAATATATTTTACCTATTTTAATAGCTTTGTATTAATATAATATAATAGATTTAAAATTAGGTAGGTATAATAAATTTACATTCTTTAGTATCTACATTTTTTTTCAACTAGTTAATTACAATCTGATAATATTTGCATGTTTCCAAGGTATTCGTAATTCCCAAATACTTCTTTTTTATAAATATAATTAATATAATATTTAAATATTCGGCCTAAATTATAATTTTTAATTTCACATCCTATGTGTATGTCTAGTCCCAAGTAATGTACGTCACCCAAATACAATCCTGAAACTGTATGTTGTGACTTTGTGAGTGTGTTTTAAATTTAGTTTTTACTCAAATTATCTAGTCTATAAAATGACTCAAATGAAGCTAAAAAAATAAAATATGTTATTTTTGAGAGAATTTGATCGAGAAATTATAATTTACTTTTGAAAGGTGTGTAATTATTTTTATTTATTAATATTATAACTCTGAAGTAGGTATAACCAAAATTTGAACGTCGAGTGATCAGACTACCTACTAAATTTAATGATTGCAAACGATATCAAATTTAGAATATTATTAAATCACCACACTTAACATTAACAGAGTACAATTATTAAGTACTTTTTGTATATTTTGTGTAATTTTTCAAAAATCAATCAAAACATGTGGTTCTAGACATTCAGATGTATAGTAATAGGTTATAATTTATTATAATCAATAGTTATATTTCACCTACTCTGCGAGATATATGTAAAATAAAATTCCTTTAGTGGTCTTTAAAATTATATTTTAAAACATATACATAAATATTAAATATACGCACCTAGTGATTACACTGTTTCGTTTCTATTCTCAATTTTGAGATACACAAAAAAAGTAAAAATTGAATAAAGTTTGGTGCAATAAAATAAATTATTAAAAATTTGGAATGCATTAAATGCAAAAGTAATGTAATATTTCAAAATCTTATAATATTAAAGAATAATTCAAAGTAACGTAAAATATTGAATTTCAACGTACAATTATGAAAACATATTAATTTTTGATAACTTCAAAAATAATTATTTTTAAGCCCAAATCTAACATTAAAATATGTGCTCAATAATTGTCTACTGTAAAATGTTGTCATTTATGAAAATGAGACGAAGAAAAAAAATTAGTACCAGAGTTAAAAAATTCTGAAATATATGTCCACTTTAAGTATATTAACCCACTACACTTATCGTGTGCCCAAAAAATGGACCTTATATGCAATATTAAGATATAAATATAAAGAGCGTTTATATAATCTCTTAGCTTTCAAAACATTGTTTCGTTAAGAAATTTAAATATCAATAACCTGTAAAAACATTTTTTTTAATGTGCTCACTACATAGCTTATGAACTTATAATATCGTGTATGTAAATATACGTAACGTATTATTATTAGACATAAACTATCTTATAAAATAATTGAGTATGTGTTCAAATATTATTAAAATGCTTGAATATGAATTTTAAACACTTTTGAAAAAATAACTGTATTACAAATTATACACATTTTCAGTTCTTATTAATTTTATATTTTCGGAAAATTATTAATCCAAGACCAATTCTAATATAATTATTATGGTATAAATAATATATTTTTAATGGGTCTTTGAACCAGGGCTTGAAACTGATTTTTTTTTACTTCGATTTCGGTTTCAGTTTCGATAGCGATTTCGATTTTTAACGATATTTAAAATCTGTATCCACAATATCGGTTTCAAATCCTGCAGATTGAACCCATCCGAATATTCAAACACCCCGAAAAATAAAACCTATCATGAGTAATATGTTTTATACAGTTACATAAAATGATGTACTTGGAAAATGTTGTACATAATTAATGATGAACATGAAAAAAAAAATTATTAGGTTCAGTTGATTTAAATTTAAATCACGAAAATAAGGTAAAACAAAAAAAAATTAAAGTAGATACTTATATGCATATGGTATGTCACAGAATCCATCGTAAATATTAAGTGGCTGTAAATTACTTTTCGATTTTTTAATCAAATGACTTTTTTTACCGAATTAGATAGGTAATTAAAATGCGTACTTTGGATACTTTTCAAAATGCGAGTATAGCCGTATCTATACTGGATACTCGTGATGAGTGTAAACTGTAAATATGTCTACACAATTTTATTGTTGTTGTTGTTATTTATTATAACAATATTATTATTTTTGTTAATAGGCCTATTGTCACAAATAACGCGTATAATTGCTGCGGTGCGCTAACGGGTTACGAAGACCTGTAGAACGCGTCTTGTGGCGGCAATTTATAAACCATTGTTATTTATTATTTTTATAATTATTATTGTTATAATTTTATACTCACGAATTTACAAAGGTTGCGGGACCCGCGACGGCGTCGTCGGAGGCGACTTGGCGCGTGCGTTTAATACTTAGTCGTTTGTGTGTGTGCGTGTGTCTGTAGTGTGTGCGAGAGCGAATTGAAAGAAAAAATTCTTTCTCGACAAGATAAAAATTTATGGTCTACGACGTTGGGGGGAACCCGAAAGCGCCGGGCGGATACGACTCTCTTGTAGTCGTCGGTGTGTTCGTCAACGGCGGCGTCGCGCGCGTGTCGGAGCGCAAGGGCCGATTGAGTGACGCGGCGGACGCCGTGCGACTACAACACGCGCTCGTCAGACACGCCGCGCCCCCCGCCCACGCCTCCGTGGCAGCCTCGACCGCCGCCGCCGGCGCGCCGACGACCGTCACAATAATAATAGACAGTACGCCGCCGCCGGTCGCGCGCGCACGCGGTTTCCGACGCCGGCCGCCACGCGGTTCGTCGCCAACGACGCCGCCGCCACCGCCGCCACTGTCTCGTCGGCGTTCGACGGGGATTTCCCAGCAGACCGTCCCGCAGTCGTAACCGCGAGCCAGACGTCGCCGGGCACGACTGCGCCGACGAGAGAGTGGCTGGCACGCGTGTTTTTCTCGCCACGAGGGATGACGATAATATAGGAATGATAACGTTAGACGACGATATCAATTTTATTGTATTAATAAACTCAACTAATTTCAGCCAATATTCATATTTGGTAACCATCAATAATAATTATTCACAGAAATATACAGCGTGATTCTCCAAGCACGCTCACCTTAAACGATGGAGTTATTCAAATTCTGATTTTTCAAATTTTTAGATATACCTACCCAGACAATTTTTTCGTGCTATTTCATTAGTATCGCGTGGCGAGAAAAAAAGTTTGTTTTTCAAATGAGAACTCCTTTTCTCATTGTAGATTTTATAGTACATAATTCTTTTTTTGAAATTTCCCTGATTCTAGACAAAAGTTTCTTAGTTATTAAAACGTTAGCGATAAAGATAATAGTCCTTAAAATAAGTTTTAGAGAATTATAAAATAGACGTTATATTATGACTAGGATTTATTATACCTGAGAAATTTGTACAAATCACTAATTTTATTAGATTAATAAATTAATAATAATTTCAAATCACTGTTACTATTATGTACATTTTATGTTTAGAATACAAAGTTAAATAACTCAAAATTTAC
Organism: Diuraphis noxia; assembly: GCF_037042655.1. Taxonomy (NCBI): domain Eukaryota; kingdom Metazoa; phylum Arthropoda; class Insecta; order Hemiptera; family Aphididae; genus Diuraphis; species Diuraphis noxia. The sequence continues at coordinate 49,318,263 of NW_028301711.1, forward strand.
TCTTACCAATTATGATTCTGACACGTTAATTTTGAAAATAATACATTTCAATTGCATTATTGAAAAAAAAAGAAGTGAGCATGCTTGGTATCATCTGAGCAGTACGAAATTTTCAGGCGCTATTTTTTTATTTTTCCATTCAGTCAACATATTGTACCCACAATATATAAAAAAAAAAAAAAGTTGTCGATAAAATTAATTTTATACGCACCTTATGATATTGTGCTCGTATACTACTCGATTGTGAATATAATTGAGAAACATTGATCATTTATCACTACATCCCTCATTATCATCCCTCAATAAATATAACATTTCAATTCGTTGTTTCTTGATCAGTCTTCGACATGTGATAATAATTAATAACTTAATTACGAAATTACAAAAAAATTTTCTATCAATTTCATTATTATAAAAATCTCACTTCAATACCTATACTAAATACTAGGGATGGGCATGAAATCTAAATATCTGAATTACCCGAATATTCGGAAATCCAAATCCAGATTTGAATCAAATTTTTATCTGGATTTCCCGAATTATCAGGATTTATGGATTTACTTTTTATGTGACTTTAGACTTACAATTATTTTTAATGTATGATAAAATAAATTATTTTATTTAATTTTAATGAAAATTTAACAATAATAATTAATACTTAAGTTTCATGATATAATTGAACAGCAAAATCAATTTGAATAATCCAGATACTCCAGATAATCCGTGAAATTTGGATTTGACAAATCCTAATAATTCGGATTTTTGAAATCCGGAAATACTCACCACTGCTAAATACTTAAATACTTGGTAAGATCGCAAAAGCATTTTTAAATGAAAGTGCCGCAGATGCCACTATTCACCCACTACTCCTTGAGCTTTTTTTAGTTTAAGTTTGGTTTTTCACGTTAAAATTAAGTAAACACACAAACATATGGGATAGAATAATAGTTAATATTATTGAAATTTATATAATAACATATCGTTTGCCCCTCCCCCAAATATTCGAAAAACCATAAACGAATTTTGCAGATATTTTGCATGAAATCCACACGGATTCAACGCCTAGTTCAAAAATGACCCTCCCCCAAAATAGAAATGTATAAAGGGAAGGTAGCAATATGACTCATCAGCTACTCTCTTAGTAAAAATGAAAATGTTTGGATTTTTTTTTAAAAATAAGTAGCAAACAATTGCATGAACTTGCAATGATCTTAAAAAATATATTAATATATATATAGGTATAAAATCAAATCATAGAACATTCAAAAATATAAAAATAAATATTTTGCAAATTAGTTTCAAATAATTGCTAATTGATCATCAAAAGTTGAAAACGAGTCATTAAAATTATTTAAGCTTAAAATTAATGAGGGGGGGGGGGGGCTAACTTAAAGCAGAAAATATGGCAACGTTTTGAAAGCTAATTGGAAATTGGTTTTTAATAAGTACCTATAAATAGTATTTACAAAAAAAATCAAAAATTAGATTTTAAATTTTTTTTATTCGACTTGGGAATAATTTACCATTGAAACAAAGTCGAATAAAAACAGTCCATTTAAGTAAATCAGGAAAGTTCAAAAAAAGATAATTCATAAAAAAATCCCAAGTTAAATATGAAATCCAAAATCTAAATTCTTCATTCAGTACCTATAGATTTGTTATTAAATTAGGACTTTTTTATTCAGTTTTATATTTTTGTTCAATTTGATTTTAAATTTGATTTATTTATTTAAAACTAAATTTCAATCAATTTTCAAGAAGTTATATTTTTCTTTTCAAATCGATCGGAAAAAGTCAGGGACAGACAAAAAAAAATTTGGAAAAAAATAAATAATAATTGATTTGTAAATTCTAAAAATCTATTTGCAATTTGTAATAAATTTTTGTAAAAAATTATGACATATTTTTTTAATAGGTCGGACAAAGGATCTGCGTAAAGTTTGTTCCCTAGCTGTAATGGTTTGTTGCTTAGATTATTTTAATGACAACAAATTCTGAAAATCAATATACAATCAATTTGTAAAATGTCGACAAATTTTTCAAATTTTCCATGAATATTTGTGTAATACTTATTATAACATGATTTTTTTTTCCTGGTTGGAAAGATGGGAGAAGGAGATTCGGGTGAATTTAAAAACTAAACTTGCAAATTCGTGTAAATTGTATGCTAAATATCTGTAACAAAGATCCTAATAATGTACATTTTTACAATGAGGGATGGGGAGCTGGCGAGACGTGTTGCTACTTTCTTCCTCCCATGAATTCAATTTTGTTGGGAGGAAAGGAGGGCTGCATGAATTTAAAAACTAGGTTAGCGAATTCGTGAAAAACACGTAATAAATGTCTGCATTATTTGTGGTCATGTATGGTAGTATAATGGTCCATTAGTTTAACTACAACATTTAAATCAAATACATATAAAAAAATCTAAAGAATAACCCAGGCCATGATGGATCTATAGAATCTTCAATGAGTAATTTTGGGAGTAGACAATTGAGAACAACAAGTGATTGAGATGGACAGATGGAGATGATTGGTGGTAGCAGTAATATTGGGTACTTAGAGGGTGTTATCCATTTGCACCAAACAAAAAAAAAATCCTTATTGGGTATCATTGTATTATTTATATTTGTGCCAAATTTACCTGCCTAAATATTTTAGTGCACACTTCGAGAAACACTTACTTTAAATTATTTATACTTACATAATAATGAATTTGTAATATTTAAATTATTTATTTGTATTGATTAGTTTTATACGTATAGGCATTTTGCATTATCCAGAGAGTACCACAAGGAGGCGACTTCTATTATTCTCCAAAAATGTATTGTGTTTTTGTACAGTTTTTGTAAATTAACATAATTTATTATAAGTGTAAGTTTTTATCAAATGTACAAATCGTTAAAATGTTTATGGTATAATATTAAATAGAATAGTTAAATGACATTTATTTGATAAAAACATACCGTTCAATTGTTCCTGCTTTAAATTTTTGTATTTTTTTCGATGTCGATCTATAAATTTTTTATCCTTGGACACCTTTGTAAATGCACACTATTTAATTTAATGTAGACTTAAGTTTAAATTTCATGAACAACACTTAACCAGATACTAATTAGTGGAGAAATAGGATTAAAACTTTTGTTAAAAAAAAATATGAAAATATTCACACGTTTTAATTGTTCTTATTAATGCCGATGTATTAGATGCAAAAATACTCTGTGGAGATAAATCTTCAGATAGTACATAAGTATTGGTTAAATAGTCACAGTAATTTGTTAATTTGTCATTTACTGGGCAGTCAGATAGCAGGTCTTCAACAAAACAATTTGATACATTATCTGATTTTAAAAATACTAAACCAAATATATATCGTTTCCACTTACCAATTCTGAAAATTCTTCTTTATAGAAAGAAGTTAAACAACACTTTTGAATATTTCTCCATCATGTTTGAGTTTAATGAAATGAGTTAGATAAATTGATTAAGCTACTATCGTGTCGATTGATCAACTATGTACTATACGATTCTATATCGATTAAAAAATTGTGCCGTTAACAATATTTATTAGGTAGCAGATGTTCATTTTGAATAAGGTTTTAACGTTAAAAGAAGGCTTAAACGATACATTTTTTTTAAAATTTATGTGTTGGTAGTCGTCTTTATAACTTTTAACCTGATCTAACCTTGAAGTGGCTACACTGCCATTTAAATCATTTTATACTTATTAATAAATTGTTCTTTTCTTTTTGGAGGCACATGAAAATATTATTTTATAGGTATTTACACGTCATACGTATCAAGATTCACGATTAAAGATAAACTATTTCAAAAATATTTAAATTATTAGTATTTAAAATGTAGGTTAAATAGTTTCTATAATTAGTACGTGAGTAGTTTCAAAATTAAGTATTTTCATTTTATATTATATATATTTTTTTTTATATATATTATAATATTATTATTATTATAATATATTGTAATAAGAAATAAATTCAAATAATCCTACCTACATCTATTGCCATTTACATCACATTATCATAATATTGTATAATAGATCGTTTTAACTTAGATTATACTGTCATTTACATCATAAATTTTTTATGAAGTTCAAAAATTAATACTACAGTGAAGTTATATTTTACGAAGTAAGCTAACCATAAATTTTATGTTACTTGGTTCTCATTAATTTTTTACATTTTTATTATTTGAGTAAGTGAACATTAAAAGCCATGTTAAATTCAATATTTTATTTACTAAACAAGGACTTATACGATCAATATTTAATGTAAAAATTGATAATTACATGTTTTGTCTTACAAATTTTGTTTTTTTCTCCCCTGGATATTTTTACGATTGTTATTTACGCAATTTTTCCTTGCAACCATCGAGATTTTGGTCTGTAATAAGCCAAGTAGAAGAAGAACAAAAAGATAAAGAACTTATAATAGTGGACTTGGCCTATTTCTAAAACATTTATAGTTTCTGCATTATCACGAAATCATATGGAAAAACAGTTGAGTAATAAACTACTGAAAAGACAAATACAGTCGTGTATAGATAAAAAAACGAAACAATAAATTTCATCATAAAAGGAAGAGAACTTCTACTGAAAAATCTTGCTTCTTCAATATCACGTTCACAAAAAAAGGTTAGTTTGACTTTGGAAAACTTAAAACTAACTGATTTTAAAACAACAGTTTAATTTTTTTTTCATTAATTACGTCATAAAATTAATATTGAACTTATTTTTGTCAAACTTATAATTTAAGAATCACATAAAGAAATTATTTAATGGTTTTGTTTTTTTGTATTTATTTCGATATTTCGTGTGATAATCCAAAATATCATAAAATATTTGTATTTGTATTCTATTGGCATTTAGTCAGTTTAAGTTTTAACATTATAAATTTCTGATAACTAGTATACCTATATATGTCCTATATAGTATAGGTTTTAGAAGTATATGTTTATTTTTTAACCTAATAAATATATTTATTTGAGATTTTTATATTTTATCGTTAGTTCCTGTATTAACGACAAAAAAATTATTCTATACTTTGAATTTAAATATAATTATATTATACAAGATGTGTTTATCTATTTTCAGTTAATTCTAGATGGTATGAGTATAAATTCTTAATAGTACTTTTTAATAAAAAGATATATGATCAAAATTAACTTACTAAAAATATTTTTTCTAATGTAAGAACTAAGAACAAGCAAATCCAAGAATTTTATTGATAAAAAAAAAGTGTTACTTTTTTATTTTTATTATATATTTTATAATTATATTTATTATATTTAGGACTAAAATGTATACCTATTTGTTTTAGCTCTAAATATAACGATAATAATAATCAATAATATTCCTTATTATTGCCTCAGTGGTAACAGACCTTAAATACTAATAAGAACGTTCAAATAATATCGGAAAATGTGTATTTGATATTATTGATATTATTGGATGGAGATAACGAAATATTTTGCATTACAGGTTAATTTTTTTTATTCTGCGTTTGCAGAGATTGTTTGGGTAAGACATTATTATGTTTAGGTTTTTACATACCATGAAATTTTTTTCATAATTTTTTCAATACTAAATAATAATTATCTCCAAAAAATGTTTTGATTACAAATAACATATTATATTAAAGAAAAAAATGTTTACCTATTTTTTATACTAACCATGGTTTAAATTTTTTAATATTTTGAATGACAGCATTGATTGAAAATTGCATACTCTGAAGCATATTGTATTCTGAGTAATTGAATACTTAAATCTCGAAGGACTAATTGATTAGTTGTTATTAAATTGGTTTTTAAAATTAAAAGTTTAGATGAGTATACCAATGCATAAATATTATACCGTATTATTATACCCAGTTTTTTATTATTGAACATTATACCTTCGGCAACATAGGCCATTAGCTTTTGAGGTTCATAAAATTATATATATATATATATATATATATATATATATATATATATTTAAAAATTTTTTTTTACAATATTAGTGGTTTAATTCTATTTAAACATATGCTTTTTTTCTAATTTTAATGCCTTGAGGAATGCTTTGATGTTTTCTGGTTGGCAGTCAGGACCGATAATCTTGTACAGGTTCGATACTTTTTTCTTCTTCCTCGTTGGATCTGCACTCGGTCAGCAAATGTTTTATAGTGAGGGTAGTTGCGCATGAGGTGCATTCCGTTGGTGTTTGGTTATTCATAAGGTATCCATAATTGTTTTTTTTTTTTTTATTATTATTAAATATATTTTGTTATTATGAGCCATTAATTTATAAAATTATTTAGTAACATTTAAATTGTTGTATATATGTGAATGTACACAAAAAACTTCCACTTTTTAATCAAATATGATATTTATTTATCTTAATTTCCCGTGATAAACTACGTTTTTTATATTATATTTTAATATTTAGTGGCCAAATATTAAAATCAAAAATAAGTGAACAATTTAGCCTGATAATTCAATATGTCTATTTTTACCATGCACTTGAAAATGTATTTCAACGAAAAATTCAAAAATTTGATTGAAATATTATACTATTTTAATAACAAATAATTACACAGTTGCTCATAACATTACTCATAGTTATAGTAAGTTATACTATCTATAGCTACAAGCGATGCACACTTTACTAATGTATCATATCACAAATATTACTTATATAAAATATTGTTACCTACCTATATATTTTATGCATTATTGCTTTCGGGGGTGCAAAAAAGATGATAAAATAATAATTTTAAATACCTAATATTAATTTGTTGCATTGGTAAATGGAAGGACCATGACTTTCTCTATAGTCTATTCCCTAACTTTCATAATATATATTTTATTTTAGTTATAATAAACGGGTTCGAAACCATTTTGAAAATGTTTCAAATTACATACCTAATTATAATCACTACAATAAAACTCTGATACAAATTAAGTTAAATGGAAATCGTTAATATATAATAAATAAAAATGAACTTATAATATGATATGATTAAAGATCGATAGAGGGATCATCATCATAAATCATTGACATTAAACGTCTAGATTTACTAATTTTTATGTACTTGCAAAACATGAGGGTACACAATGATTTTGATGAGGAGGGATCTTGAAGTAGTATAATAATAATAAATTAAATTAAACAACTTGACTAGAAAACTTCCCGTTAGAAACTACAAATACAAAGCAGTAAGGAACAATATTGTGTACAATTTGAATACTTACCTATTCCCAAATATCAATGCTATATTAGCTATGGCTGTTACATATTTATATTGTTTTTTTTTTTTTATTATATTATATTTTAATATTAATGAAGTACGTATTTTTGTCCATATAACTCTCCAGTTTATTGTTTTTTTTTTTTTTGATATCGTCCATCTAAAAATCTATAGTAAGTTTAGTCGTTAGATTTATTAAATAAAATTCAAATTTTTTACTAGTTAAAAGATATTTTTTATAATTTGTAGTTAACGATTTCAAAATTAATATAATATTATAATATTATCTTTATATTATTATTTATATTATTATTATATTATTGTATACTTCTAAACGATAATAATTAACTAACACGTTATAACTTACAGTTGCAGATGTTAATTAATATTTGGAATTGTATTTAACAAACTATGACTTATTCCAACATAAACTTACAATTGATATAGGGGTGTAAACAACATACAAAGTTGAAATATCACGACATAATTAATTTCCATGGCGTCTAAAAAAAAAATTGTGCTTTAGACAATAATAATATTTTTATTATTATTATTTTTTTTTTTTAATAAAGTTTTTTTTATAACATTATATATGAATTATGTATGTATTATTAACATCAGAGTGAAATTAATTATTTTTCCAGTATTATCGACAACATGTGCGTGAACGCCACAATTTTCATTTTTAAAACTATGTACAATATGTACAGTGCATTACGGAGCACTGAGTAAGTATAAATGAATACAATTAATTTGATGCAAAGAAAGGTGTATTTATTTTCTATTACAATACAAAAACTAAGTTGACAAAATTTAAAACCAACCAAGTGTTGTACTAAAAATAAGTCTAGTGCCTAGAATAACATTTTAAAACACAAATTTTGAAACATAATATTATCTTAATAATATAGTCATAGAATATGTAAAAAATATAAACTTGCAGAGAAATGTTGAAGGTATCTATATTATATCTATGAGTAATTATGCATGGAGTAAATGTTTATATAAAATCACATTAAAATAATGAGGAAACAAAAATGTGTTGCTAGTAACTTACTTTACCATTTTTGAAATTTTTACTTTTTTCGGTTAAGTATAGATCTAGACATCTCTCAAGACTTCAATCGGGACAAGATTGACTATTCTATAAACTAAAAAAGTCCCTAACCTCTCATTTTTTCTTTTAATTAAATTCTATCTGATAAAGTGATGAATTACGCCCCCTTCTATTACTAGGTTTTCACTCATGATATCTCTAGGTTGGTACATATTTTTATGACGTAGCCTAAGATATACCATACTGGTATCAACATGGTCGAGTATACTGTAGTAACGGTCCTCTAATGTTCCGAAACCACCAATTACCCATCCACAAGGAGTACAAGTACAGGTAAAAGTGGTCCCAGTAACAAATAACATAACTTATCTGCATCATCGTATATTTAGAATAATTGGGTCACGGACGTGTTTTCATGACATGAATTTATGGCGCTTTTACCCCTACTTTTCTCTCACGAAAACCACGTGACAGGCCAATTAAATGATTCAAAATCATATAAATATGGTCGGTTTGTGAGAAAATGGGCAGAAAATCGAAATAAATGAATCAACTCCAGATAAACGCCTAACTTAGATCTCACACGTAAAACTATCAACTATATACTTCACCTTCTAGAACCACTCTTAAAATCTAAACTCTCCCTATATCCAATAAAAATACCATATACAAGTCAATAATTCCATCGATTAGATAATACGGTATCCAGTAATGGGATTCTGAAAATCCATCCAATACTAGAACCCTTCAGGAATTGAATTCATCTGCCTAGGATTAGTAACGTCTTATCTTTGGTGATTTACAAAAATAAACTTCACTTAAACCTAAAAATGTCTACCTTTAATTAATCAATCAAGTATATCTTTTTAAATTCAATAACAACATAAGCTCTCACAATAACCCACTAATCTAACAACTACCCTCCGCCAAACTTCACAATAATGAACGCAAGAGACTCATAAGTCAGTGACTTCTGTAGAATATCTACTAAAATTAATTAATAAAAATAATACAATAATACCTGAAAAGTACCAATTCAGATGGTATTGCTAAATGCTTACCCATAAATGATAATCTCCTATCACTAACCACTATTATATATCAAATTTATTTATCATACTAATTAAATTAAAATATATATTGTAAATAATTTTTAACACAACAAAATAAATAACATAGATATACGTTTAAATTTATTTCGGAGTAGAATGTTTTTTCATAAATTGTATGCATTATAATATAACAATTCAATTTGAATGAGTACCTATTATGTATTATAGTTAATAACTATTATAATTAAATAATATAGTTATAGAGTTTTGACGATCAGAGTAATAAATATAGGTACCTAAATTTTTCGTGTACCTATCTCTGCAATATAATTACATTCATTTAAACTTTAAATACTTATATCTAACTATCAACTTATTTACAGCTCATTTAAAATTTACCAATGAATAAAAATTCTCATAAAAATGTTTTAGTTTAAAATATGGAATTAAAATTTCACGTTGAAAATAGAAAACAAATTTTATTTTCAAAAATGTTATTTTCTAATTAATTTAAATTATGTGAAAAATTATAAGATTAAACTAAGTCTTAAATCACCATAAAACTAAATCTATGAACACACGCTTTGTGTAAATACAGTCAAAGATTAAACAACATTAGGGTATAGTGTAGACTGTTAGCTACCGTTTTGGGTGGTGCACTGCAACAGGGGTTGGATCATTGAAGGTTGTCTTACGGGTTAGAATACTGTTATGTATATTTACATTATTCATGTATTATAATAATTAGTTATATGGTATTCGTAGTTGTATTCTGAAACACATTCACCCCTGCGCAATTGTGTGATCGTTTTGTGAAGGGGATGATCGAGGTCAACCCCTTCTCATAGAATCAGGAAAATAATTTATGTAATAATATTGTACAGAGGTTTTGACCGTAACAGTGGCATATATCATACATTTTTTTATTAATTTATATTGTGTTCGAAGAATGGACTCTCCCTTCCCTCGATTTGTCCAGCCTAATTAAAATTTCAACACAATTACTTATTGTCACTTATTATACATATTGTAAATTTTCCTATTTAAAAAAAAAAAAAATTATTTATTTATTAATAAGAAGTATTAAGATAATTTTGATTTGAACTGAAAATATTCTAAGGGACAAGGTGCTGGTTTTTAAAATTTTATAAAATTTAAAAATTATATTTAATATTTTAGTTGCTACCTTAACTATAATAATTTTCCACTAACCTACTGCTCAATACTTATATAAAGGTGTGGAGGTCACCACTTTACATCCAACACTGAAGCATTTGCTCTATTGTTATAGTCGCTTATAGTGCTATTTTATTAAAATGTTTAATAATTGCAAATAGGTATATATTTTTATATAATAAACATATTTAACTGAATAATTTATCATTTTGATGCCTACTTACTCGAATGATAAACAAAATTATATTCATTTTCTAGAAACAATTATATGTACATGTTGGAAATTCGTCATGCATCATAATAATATTTTTACGTGTCTTTAAATTAAAAAAAAAAAAAAACCTATTCATAAAATATTATAATGATATAATAAATGTAGTAGGTACTTACATTAGTATGAAAGTTCAGTAATTACTGTAAGTATGAACGTATTTATCGTACCTAATTAACACTAAATATTATTAGAAAACATTATTGAAGTAATCTACGTATGCTATTAAAATGTTGGATCTTTAATTTAGACCCCAAGCAGATATTATATCAATTTGTTTAACAATGATGAATAATAATTTATCGAAATAATTAAATTCCAAATTCAATAACAATAATTTCAAAATATAATAGATAATTTTCATTAGTTTACTATAAGTAATTGTAAAAACAAAATAACGAACTTTTGGAAAACAGGAATATTTATGTAGAAACAGTTTTTGACAAAATCAATTTTTTTTCAATTTAAAAAGGAATAACTTAAGTCTTTTAAAACTTAACCAAATAATTTTATTAGCATTTTTCAAACGTGATACAGCTTTAAAAATATTTCAGCTCCTTTTGAACTATTTATACAGTTATTTATAAAGAAGGTTTTTGAAGCTCAAAATAATATGCCTACCAAATCAGACAGAAATTATGTATACAATAAATAATACATTTTTTTCAAACAATTTTAGTCACAAATACTAAGCTTTTTAAAATTGTACTAAGTAAGTATAAAAATAATTCCTAATATATCATTGCAAATTTCTTGAATTTTTCTCATGTATACAGATATACATTAATAAGGTCTAAGATAATGATTGCTTATTGTTCCTTAAATGTTCAGAGTAATGTTATTGATTGAATATTAAATATGTAGTTCCTATTTAACATAATAATATAAAAAAATAACTAGGTAGTAATTTTCTAAACTTTTTTTTTTTTAGTACCTATACTTAAATTATTTGACAATCGTCGCTATTTTTGAGGATTGGTGATGTATAATAATTAAAAATATTCGTGGCTATCGCATTTCGGGTAGGTGTAGAAGAATCTAGAATCTAGAAACCTTATAGATAAAATATTTTTTCTATGCTATAATTATACAACTTCAGTACAATTTTAGATTTATATCAAAAATAAAAGGTCATTTCTGAATATTAATTGAAGTACCCTTTTAAAAAAAAACTTATGAATATTTTATCTATATTGCAAATAGTTTTTACAGATAATAACTTAAATTATCTCATTTGTCTGATGCTCAAAAATCTAATTTGAGATATTCACAGATAATTTTATGAAAGAGTAGGTATAATATTAGTTATGAGTATTTGCCATTATATCATATTATTATGAAATATTTATTTATTAAATATAAAAATTAATAGAATGATAAACATGGCCACTGGCTAAACCGTTCACGTATCGAAGTAAATTTATAGTGAGTAGGTATAGACGCTAAAACAGAATTAGAGAAGTAACTAAGTAATTAGGTATACGTGCTATACCCAACCTAATTACCTAAAAAGTAAACATACATAAAATGTATATTATATATTATTATTTATTTAACTAGCATTATTGTTATTTGAACTGCGCAGCACTTAAGATAAAGTCTATATAAATAATTTAACCGGAAATAGTAAATAAGGTTCATAGATTGTAAGATTTGTTTTTTTTTTTTTTTAACTTCTCTTGAAATGTTTTACACCTTTTGGCGAATCGTCTATGTCCAATCAATATAATATGAAGTATGGACAACGTATAACGCTACTTTTAGAGCACTTCTTCAACCAGAACAAGTGTTCGTGGGTGCAAATGGGTGCAAAAAAAAAACAAATACAACACACTCTTGTGTGTTATAAAACAAATAAATATCACATTTTCTCATCGTGTTCAGAAACAAATATAAAATGTTTGATTTTAAAAGCAATACATTTTTTTTTTCATTTTGAGAAAAGAAATCATACAGTTATTTTATCCAGATATTTTCACATTGTTGGTCTGATTTTCTAAAGTTAAGAGTAAGTTTTTAAAGAGTAATATACAACGATTTATGAGTCTTATTTTGAGTTGAAAATCGCAGTGAACATTTAGATACCATGTGGTTCTGCCAGCAATCTATATATTATAGAAGCTAGACAATGTGGTTTAATCAACTTAAGATATTTATTTATATCAGTATTAATAAAATAGTAAGTTGTTTGCTAAGTAAAAACACAAGTTAATTAATGTAATTGTATAAGTCACGAAGGTTCTTAAGACACAATAATTGCTATAGTATATTTATAAATGCTGTACAGTGGATTCCCTAATGAGCGATGTTACCGTTCTTCTTTTTCTGGACTAGAAGTCCTACAATTCATCATTATTCTGGGTTTCACAGGTAATATCTGTTTTCGTAAATGCAAATAAATAGATCCTAATTATCAGTCTATGACTATTTGAGTGATACCAATGGCGCAAAAAACGGCTCAACTGCGTCTTTTATTTTTTATCTTAACTTTAAACTTATCTAGGTAGTTGATTTTTTTTTAGTTGACTTGCCACAGATAATTAATTTCAATAACTTCACCACCTTTGGATATAGCCACCCAAAATGATTGTAATCCAAATTGCGCTTATGAATGGCTCATTAATTATAGCATAATACATTACGTAAGAGGCACACATTTGATACGTATTGAATATCGATATTGAATTGGACGAACTGCGATACTTGAGTTTAGGTAAACGTGAGGGTGACGGAGTCCTTCTTTTTTTAAATTCCATTCATGGGTACCATGTCTAATTATATCCTATAGTAAAATAAATAGGACATCTAAATATTCAGATACCACGTACATTTTAATTACACTTCTGAACCTCCTTCTCGTAGTTATTTTACAATTCGTACACTAGGTTGAAGTTATCTTAAACTTCTAAATAAATCATTTTATATCAAAGGTATTGCATATTAAGTATAAACATATTGTTATATTACTTACTTATATGACTATAAAATAATTGGGATTAAAATTATTATGTTACAACAATATGATGACGTTGTTTTTGGCAAGACCTTTGGATATTTTTTACTCGCTTACGCATTATTTCTAATACGTTCAGAAATCTGATATCCCGTTAATCAACCAACCTATGAACATGAGTGCGTCTGGCTTATTTTGTTTTAGGATTTTTATTTTGTTTTTAACGGTTATAGCTAATTTATAACAATGTAAAACAAAAAACAAAAACAACGATAAAAATACTAAACTCGACAACGCGTGTCTGGGGAAATGGTTTTTTTTTTTTTTTGTTAAGGTTAAATCGCGGTTCCAATGATGTTTTTTTATCAATCTTCGGTGGCGTCGATTCCGGTCGACCGTATCAGTAGAGCGGCGCGTGTGTTGTGGCATCACCACACACATGAGCGTCGGAGTTAGAAGACTTGTGCAATTGTGTCGATTCTCTGGGGGAATTAAAATACTAAAATTGGGTAAAACTCTTTTCCGTTCGCGTTTCTAAAACCACCGCGGGAACACACGCGCCTACCGCCGTCGAATATTGCACTCGTGTATAGATATACAATAGCGACCCGACCGCGAACTTTACCACCAAACTTTACATGCATAATTTGCGGACTCACCGCCGCCGCCGACAGACTACATTGATTTGTTGTTTTTGTATTTTTTATCGCTCACCGACGACTAATCGACTAATTACAAAAACATTCTTTATTGGTCTGTTTATTTGACTGTACCAAATTATTTTTACACGTATAAAGTTGTCTGCTGCTCTGCAGGGAATATTATTATAGTAGGTGTTTGTTATATCGTTTCTCAAAACCTATTTGATATTAGGTTTTTGTATTTAAATTGATTATTCATTTAATACAAACTGGCATAAGCCCAAGTTACATAAATAGTTAAATAATATAACAACGCATATAGTACAATAATGAACAAAATCTGAAAAATAACAAAAGTGAATCTACGGATCATCGTTAACAAACCTCATTATATCTACTCGTGAAAGACTCATGTTTTTGTGTAGAAGTGTAGAAGTATTATATTAGGAGTGCATTGAACAGTAAGTCTCAAGTCAATTGGTGCGAGAAGACAAGAGGAGTCAACAGAACCTATAAACAGCTTACAGATAAAGGAAAGATTATGAGACTGTCAATGGTTAACTTACTCGTAAGGAGAAAAATCAATTTATATTACTAAATCGTCGTACGCAAGTGAATTTGATTTGAATCATTTTTATTCTTTTAAAAAATATAAAAAATGTTAGATCAATTTATATAAAAACATAAATATAAAATTTCAAAAATAACAGAGTGCCAAAATAATATAATATGTATATAATTTATATCCTATTATTGTATACATGAAACTTTTCTTAAGACTAAGTCTTTAGAAAATAATATTTCTCACTAAACCTAAAATGAAGATGATAAGAGATAATACATTTAATTTTAACATCAATAGTTTAATTAGAATCTATGAATATCATCGACATGACGACATGTATTGTTGGAAATGCAGTTAAAAATAAAATTAATAGGTACCTACAATATATTTAATGATTACAATAAAAAAAAAAAAAAAAATAATTGAAATATGAAATTAATTTTTGTTTTAAGTATTATATAACATTATGTATATTTAAGTGTTTTAAAATAAAATTTTTAAAAAGTACGCTTTAAGACTTTTTACAAAATATATTCACAACAATTTAAGCTTAATTATTTATTTGGAGTGTACATTAATTATATCATGACTACTTGACATATAAATGTAAGTCGCCAACCACCTATTAGTAAACAACTATCTGTTGTATACATTTTTTTTTTTTAAATTAAACATGAAATAAAATATTTGCATCTATATATATATATAATTTTTTTAAATTATTGTTGTTAAATTAACTATATTTAATATTTCAATCATACCGTGGCACGTTAAAGATTAACTCAATATCATTGAATGTAAATTTATTATTGGATAGAAATTTATAATAGAAATTCATTAAACATAAATAATCAAATTATCTTTTTTTCAACTAAAATTCTTCTGTACACAACTAAAAAAATATTGAAGACTTTTACAAACTATGATTATACATTTCAACAGTGATAAACAGTATGTTTGTAAGTGATCAGAACATTATTATCGTTTGATGTAAATCAAAACGATCTTTTTTTAAATAATGCACTATTGATGTGATTTTACGGTGCAATGAGGTGGAGAGGAACTCTGATAATATAATAACAAGCTAGGGGTTTGAATTAAAAATATTCCATTTTCAAAGAAGAATAAGATATTGTTATTCATAAAATTTAAGACCCAAATATGTTACCCATTATGAAAGTGTACACAATGATTTTCAGTAGTTTAAAAGAAAATAACAGTCCATGACATTATTATTTTGAATCTTTGTCCCTTCAAATATTTCGAATGTCTATTTTCTATCTATTTATTTCTAGTATAATTTAGAAATTTAGCTAAAAAAAAAATGATGAACCTAATTATATTGAGTTTAAGTGAGAATACATTAATGATCATATCTATAATTTATTAATATTGTAGTAATTAGTTTCATTACTTTTACACTTAAACATTATACATAATAATAAATACAACTTACTAATTACTAATCATAACTAGAATGTATTAACTATAACATGCATTTTTCTGTTAACGTATTTAATATTTTCTATTAACAGCAAGATAAGTACGTACAACAATCAATAACACAACAAAATAAGACTTGACGAAAAGACAATATTTTCATTTGACAATACACGAGTTAGAAATTTAGAACAACACTACAGTTTTGAGCTAGAATTTCAGGACAGCCCGGGGATCTGTGACAGTACTCAGACTCCCAATCAATACTGAAAAAATCTATCCATGGCCACTATTAGGCAAGGTATACGTTCGTGGCAAGGGTAGGGGAAAATCTTATCATAAACCTTAAATAAGTAGATGTTATATATACTGATTCTCGTAAGCTTTTGAAAAAATTTACCACAATATCCTTGCCTCCAAATTATATTACTCACGTAATCCTTTTAATTTATGGTTAGTTTATTTTTAGTTAGGAAACAATATGTTGAAATTACAAACTTCAGCTCCACTTAATACAACGTAAGTACTGATGTCTCTATCAAGCCCTCATATTGCATCATTATTGTTTAACATATTCGTCAATAATATTTAATTTATCAATTCACGTATGTTACTTTTTGCAGATAACTTAAAATAATTTCATACTATAAAGATGCCGAGGTGTTTCAAAATTATATAAACGTCATATATGGTTAGTGTGACTAGAACAACTTACTTTCTCTAGTTAAAACTTTTGATCCATCTCTATAATTTAATAGCATTATTTACAATGATTTTTCATTCTAAATGTTATATATAGAAACTGTAAAATTTTTATAATAATCCATGTGTTCTAAAAGTACTTAATCACTCATATGTATTTTGGATAACAGCCCTGTAGTATAGTCAGGTACTACAGGGCTGTTATAACCTAGTAGTTATAACCTAGTGGAGTATTCTTAATTCCAGCAATACCTAGAATCGATACAAAAATGTTTTTTGAGACTTTTATCTTTTAACTGTGACATTCTACGTCGACCTCAGTCTTCTTAACAACCACTATTATATCTTTTAAATATGAAATCTTTGAAGAAACGATGCAAAATTTTAGCTCTTTTTTTTATTTTCAAACTAATTAATGGACAAGTTTACAATACAAAATTACTTTCAAGCTTAAGCTTTCTGTTTCCTAATCGTAGCACTTTTTATGTACCATTCTAGTCTACCAATTATGGTTAAAATTTTCATATGAATAAAGGTATAGAATTGGTAAATATATTTCATATTGGTTTGTTTTCATGTCCAACTATTGATTTGTTCAATGTATATTTTAATAAAATAAAATGAAAAAATTAACCTAAAACCAATTATTAGACTTTCCTTACAAATTTGTATTGTAATTTATTGAATTTACTTAACGTTATCGTTTTTCTAAAAATGTATAACCATTTAATAAGTGTGTATTAATTAGTGAGAATTTAATTTAGAAAATTGTACGCTAACGATCATCGTAAATTTAATTTTACTTTGATCATTTTTGTCATTCAAAAAAAATAAATGTAATATATTATTAATATGTAATGATGTCCTAATTAAGTATTCCTATTTAATGTTTACCTATATTATAACAAATATCGAATACGTAGTTATGGTGCAATGTGCGTGAATTCAATGGCAATTAGTTGTAACTAGATTGTTACTGGAATTGAATACATAATTTCAATTGTAACAATAATTTGCAGGCAATGCAGTTCAGTGCTTGAATAATCAAACAGTAAAGGATTAAAGTAACAGGCTACAGTCATGTCCATCAAAATATGTTATGAGGAGTATCGACTAGAATAATTGTGACACGGTATAGCTGATACTTACTTACAGTTACCATGAAGAGTGGTATAATTTTCTATGGGATTGTTAATAAATGTGTTCAGTGTTGTCACTCAACCCGATTGTGACTAGTGTTTATCGTTAAAATTATTATTTTCCACAGATTCTACGAGTTCCTAAATATTAGTTGATGATGAACGACGATTTTCAGAAAAGTATTCATGACAATTACAAAACAATACAGAGTAACTTATAAATACAGGACACTTTTGGTCACGGAAATGTTGTACAACGTACGTTGTCCGGAGCGACTTTGAAGAAAGTTCGTAGTTTATTGCTAAAAAAACGTCCTCGGTTTTTGGTCCGTTAGGAAAGGTTTCAGCGTATTGGCAATTATTGTGTAGAATATTCACATAGCTATTTTATAAGTCATGTAAATCTACACCCAATAGCTACAAATCTTATGATGTGTAGTCTCTATACCATGATATGTGATTACCCACTGCAAATACATGCATATCGTGATTTTTTTTTTTGTGTTTTGATCGAAAGATTATTACAAGTTATTAAATAAATTAAAAACTGCAAAATGACAGGTATTCCAAAAAAACTATAGGTTTTACCTTTTTATTATTTGTATATTTTAATATGCCATGGCATATTTTAAAATTGTCTTCAAATATGTTGTGTAAAAAACTAATATAGTAGGGTATTGAATTTCAAGCGATTTTAAGAAAAAAGTATTCAAGAACAAATATAATAGAAGACTGTCCATATGTATTACAGTGAAACCTGACTTAACGGACACCTGTATATAACGGACACCTCTCTTAACGGACAAAATGACCAGGTCCCGGCAAAAAGATAGGCATTCCAATGTATTTCGACCTGTCTATAACGGACTCCTTCTATTACGGACACGGACACTAATATTTTACTCGACAATTTCATAACGGACAAAAATACATACATACTACGTTGATAAGAAACGCAATTTGGACATTAAGTGAAAACACGGATTACGACTAATTACATTATCCATATATACATAATTCATAATTATCCATCACGAGTTGGAAATTAACAAATCGAAGCACAAAAAACAAACATCAATAGAATTATTTTTTAAGAAATAATTAATAAATTTATATGTAATGTGTCATTGCGTGTATGTATTACATGTAATATAAAAATAATAATTAAAATTAAATTTATAATGTATCTGTATAATATATTATAATACATATTAATACAGATTATACCTAATACATATTATAAAATAAAAAACAATACAAATATACGTACAGATTTTAATTTTTATAACATTGAAACCTGTCTACAACAGACACCTGTCTACAACGGACAATTATTTTGGTCCCGCGACTGTACGTTATATACAGGTTACACTGTATATTAATATTAATCACAACTCAAGATTGGAATCAAATCTTCCTGAACACCTGGCAGAATCACTTGGTCACAACAACTCTTCACTCGCAGTCACCTTCAACTTCATTTCATTGGCAGAACTTCAAAACAAAATTTAAAAAAAAAATTTACTCTTATTCAAATGTAAATTCTGTAAATTATAGATGTAAATAATGTAAT
The DNA here is from genome assembly GCF_037042655.1 of Diuraphis noxia. Classification (NCBI taxonomy): domain Eukaryota; kingdom Metazoa; phylum Arthropoda; class Insecta; order Hemiptera; family Aphididae; genus Diuraphis; species Diuraphis noxia. The sequence continues at coordinate 49,338,076 of NW_028301711.1, forward strand.
TTCATTGTTCCCAATGGCCGACGTCACCGAGGGCTTATTCTTAATAAATATATATATATATATATATATATATATATATATATATATATATTAATCGCCATCTTTTGATTCATAACATAATATTCTCACTAGCGATATTTAATCAATATTTTATTTGAAACAAAAATAATATAAGAGTAGATTTTATGAGTATAAAATTTCCAAACAGTATCAAAATTATATGGACTAAGTTTTATTAATATTGAGATAAACAACTATAATAATAAAAAATCTACAAATCCAGTATCTACGGGTTAAATGACAGGGTTGGTCTCCGAGATTGATTTTCCTTTGAGCTGAGCTCACATAATAATAATTATACTAATATGATAAATAGAAAAAAAATATTTAATTTCTGTTCTTTTCATACTTTTTAAATAAAACAAACTACACGTCCACCTCTTAAAATTAGGTATTCTTAAGCTCCTTGCTAAGCCAATGATACTCATTTTGTCAATTTAATAATGCGAGCGCTAGTACATAGGGAAATCAAATTATTAAAATTATAAAGTAGATAGGTAAAAAAATATTATCATCTCTATAATTTAATATAATATTATAGGTAATTATTTTAATATTGAGAATTTTAATTAATTTTAATGTGTATGATAAGTAAAATATATAAATAAAAAGTTTCTGAAATTAAACATTTTTCGATGTGGAGGATTGAACCCAGTCCAGTACCCTGCATCAAATTATATTTAATTTGTTTTAATATTTTGTTTGTGTTGTATAATATGTAATTATGAATTTCCTTAGTACAAATAATAATAATATATTGCAATTATTTTGTTAGATTGTACACAATTTTAAAATCTTAGGAATTAAAGAGCCTATTTCTGGGTTGCGTCCGAATATATCTAAAAGTAAGTTTCAAATGAACGATTATGGCACTGATATTTAGTCTACACTAGCTAAAACTTATAAGGTGAACTTGGTAAGCTGATCCAATGAATTCAAATTTAAAAAATCCATTACTACAGTGACCTACTCAACGTTGAGAACACAAGATAGGTACACTGAAATGTCATAATATGTAGTATCAAATTCTTCGTTTTTAATTACATCTTACGACAATACTAAATACTTATTTTACCAAATGGTGAATACCAAAAAACCATTCTGATGTGTCAGCTCATTTAATAGGATTTACCAAAGGTTCTTTTTCTTAAACATTTCAATTTTAACATATAATTTTTTGTTTACCGCAAAATACAGATTCATTAATAATTATCATTGTTTTGCCATTTTTTTTTTCAGTTAATCATAACGTTATATTCGATGTAACTGTTTTTAATATGACTAGCATGTCATTATCAAATAACTATTATTATTATATTTATTTATTTTTTAAGAATATTTTGTATCCTTTATCACGTTTTTGAGGATTCATAATTAAATAATATGTAGTGACTGGGAATTCGTTTATTTCTTTAGATTATACTGTTATTTAATTAAAATTCATACAGTTTTAACGCGTTAAATCTAATAATTTAAAATGTATAACATTTTTTCTTGTATTTTTTTTTCATAGCAAAAAAAATCGGTCGATAATTACAAAATTTTATTTTATAAGTTCTCCAGTTCAAATGTTGACATGTGTATTGATTTATATATTATGATTTTGTCGTTAAAAATATATTTGAACAATTAAATTAAGAAATTAGCAATAATATATTTTATATTATATTATAAATATAAGCTTTTTTTTAGTAAAGGAGACCGATGAAATGGATTAAAATTTAACACATAAACTTTACTAAGGTACAATTGAAATCATTAAATAAATAATATCGAGTTCTCAGCATTTTTACAATTAATTACAGTACTAGGTACATGTTCGACTAGCTAACTGTTTGTATATCTCAACTTGTTTGATTTACTTAATGTTTGTATCTAAAATACTTTCATAAACATTTATCTTAACGTAACATTTAAAAATATTTTATTTTTATACCTTTATTAATTATATACCAGCAAATAATTTTTATTTTATTACCATAAATTGTATTATCATAATTTCCACTAATGTTTTTCAGTCAAGTTTAAAGTTTTATTTGAAAAAAGTTTACTTGTAAATTTTGTATACTTATACACAGCCCGCAGGTATCTACTTATTAAAAGGTCAATATTATTATACATTAATTAAGAAAAGTCACTTTCAAAGAATAATATTTTAAGGCGGAAAACTCATTTGTCAACATTTTGAATAAGCCAACTAAAATGGTATTACACAAAAAGATTATTTTTAATGAGAGTTTAAACTAATAATTTTTGTGTTAATAATTTAATATAATTATATAATATTATTTGCCAATACAAAATGTCTATATTTTTCTTAATAATTAATTTTTTTTTTTTTTGTCACACAAATCTTATTATTTACCATATATGTTATTTATTCATAATATATTGTTGTTTAATTAATTCAAATGACTAATGATCATTTTATACATTCACTCTTAATATAAGGCTACAACATCCAAATTTTAAAAATTCCGGTATAATATGTAATTTGAATGGAATTTAAAAATAATTAAATAGTAATATTTAAATATGTACTAATAAACAATATGCAATAAGTATCATGGTTTTTAGTTGATGTATAATAATTACAAAATCGTACTATAGAAATCCGGTATTTCGTGAAAAAAAATAGAGGATTGATAAACCTACACCTAGTTAAGATATTATAACATTTTCACTAGACGACGTCATAAATGTAAATAATTTATTTTAATACTCGTACAATTACATTTTATAGGACTATAGCCCACAAATTGTTCTTTCACGGTTGAAATAGTTTTTAAAAAAAAAAAAAAAAAAAAACGATGGAAGTGTTGGATCGTAGTTATTTAACTAAATATTACAGGGTGTCCCACGGAGATCTGACAAATGAAATAACTTTTGTTCTAATTGATATTTTTTTAAAATTTCTTTTAAATATAATTCATGGACACTTGCGCTACATTTTTAGAATATATTTTTTATTTTTTATTTTCAGTATTAAAAAATAAAAAATGTATTCTAAAAATGTATCGCAAGAGTCTATGAATTATAATTAAAACAATTTTTTTTTAAATATTGATTAGAACTAAGTTATTTCATTTGTCAGATATCTGTGGGACACTCTATGTTTATAATCATTTAAGTCATTAAAGTAAATTATACATTTTTTATATACCAACTATTTTAGTAAAATTATTCATTTGTTACTCATATATTATGTTATAGAGATTTGTAATTTTATTATTAAAGTACTAGTGAATAACATGTATGTATTTGTGTATAATATTTTCAACAATATTATTTTTTTTCCTAATCGTATAATATATTATATGTAATATGTGTGCATAGTTTATGTACAATATTTGTTATTATATTGTCTTAAGATTTAGATACAGCCAGCTCTTATACGAATATTTAAATAATTAAATTTAAGCGTTCGTGGAATCATTATTAATGTACTCGTATATAATATATAAATAATGAGGTTAAATATATAAGTGAAGTGAGTATTATAAAATATGTACCAAACAACATTTTTCATAAACGTTTATTAGTAAAAAACAATTTTTATACACCTTTGTAGTATTAAAGGTATGCACTGCCATAGAAAAGTAAATAACTAAAAAAAAAATTTAAAAAAGTACTAACATTTAATTTAGAGCGAAACGTAGTTGGTATAATGTGTTTGTGAAATAAACAATTATAGCCCCGGGGTGTCACCAATGGTTAGCACATCACAGCGTCTTGTTACTCAAAAGCCATTGAAATTAAAAATACAAACATGACATAATGTTAATAAATATATTATTTTATTCTAACTATATACAATATTCAGTCTTTATTTTGTGAATCATAATAATATACTCATGATATGAATTATGAATAATATAATACAATGAATGTGTAAACACTATTCTTTTTTTATAATACTATATACACATTATTTTTCAAACATTTTCGCCATGTGTCTAGGTTCGATTTTTGACAGTGAATACCACTACTCATACAGGCTGCGATACTGAACACGATAAAAAAATTTTGAGGAAGCAATCGTTGGACATATTTTATCAAGTAATTTTATAACAACACGTTTAATGAGTTTTATACGCCTTTGTATAACCAGTATAATACTTTATTTGTCGAGTCAGTTCTATGCCAGTAAAATATATATTAATATAAATTTAGTAGTTTAACCTGCAGGTATAAAAATGAAAGATAAAAATACTAAACATCGTCTTCAAACAGTTAAACTTACTCAACAGTTCATCGCTACATGACAAAAAACGATCCATTCATATGTGAATCATACTGAGTGGATCATACTGTTGATCATATTATCTTGACAGAATGCCCAAAACGTTAAGAAACAAACACCATCATCATACCACTAAAATTACAAATATGAGAAGCATATTACAACTGGAACTCCTATCAAAAATAAAATATATTATGTAATAAATATTTAATGAAAAATAAATTATACAACTTAATTTGAGTTAAACGTATGCGTTATAAATAAATATAACTAATTATATTATTTTAACGAATGGCTCTAGATTCTGATGGTATCTATATATTATTTTTGGACTAGTCAAAAAAAAATAATGTTTTGAATTTTAAATAGATATTAAAATACATTGAGAATTTAAAAATATGAATTTCAACCAAATAAATTAAACTTTTTCGATATTATGTTCTTATTTTTTCTACCTAAAATGCATAGTTCTTTTCTCCAGGATAACAAACCATCGGGAATAATAACATGCACAATGATCACTTTTGACATGACATTATATATTAATTTTATTTCAGTTTTTGTCCTTGTGTTTATTTTCGATAATTTATGATATTATTTTAATATAATATTTTAATGCATTCTAATGGTAAACACGGCGCTTATGATAGGCAATTTAGCTACTCAACTGTCACAGGTTCATTTTTCCGGTAATTTTGAATCATCATCATATTTCATTTTTTACAATAACTTACCATTGCGCATAGACTATTATGATTATTATGACATCACTATACGACTCTGCCATAGAACATAATGAATGTGTCAGTAAAACCACTTTATGATTTTTCTGGAAATTTGACGTGATATTAGCAGTAAATACTTGGCATGATGTAACCATTTTCTTTATCCTTTAATAAACATGTCTTAAAGTATTATTTATAAGCAAATATTCAGTATACAATATCTGTAGCAATTTACAATACTTGTGCACGATATTCGACGATAAATTTTAGAACAGTTGGATGAGATTTTAATCAATTATTATTCAGATGACTAGTTCTAGAAACTAAGTTGCCTATAGATAGATTATTCTGCTCATATAAACTCCAAATTTATATTCTTTAAGTCAATATCATATAAATATTTTTGTTTGAATTCAAAATATGGTAAATTTTAATAACTTTAGACATTTAAAAACTTAAAAAAAAAAATAACTCAAATATATTTCACTAAATATGTGTATTTTAGAAAAAAATGACTTAGCAGGTGAAAGGTTTATTACATGAGATAGTATGAACAAAATCATTTGTCACCAAAGCCAGTAACGCAGTTTAATTGTTAAACATTGAATTTTTTTTTTTAATCAGTGTCCATGTCTGTTATAGTTTAGATGACTAAAATATTTTTATGATATAAAATATATATATATACAGTGAAACCTGTTTATAACGGACAGTCGCGGAGCCAAAATAATTGTCCGTTATAGACAGGTGTCCGTTGTAGACAGGTTTCAATGTTTTAAAAATTACAATCTGTACGTATATTTGTATTGTTTTTTATTTTATAATATGTATTAGGTATAATCTGTATTAATATGTATTATAATATATTATACACATACATTATAAATTTAATTTTAATTATTATTTTTATATTACATGTAATACATACACGCAATGATAAATTATAAATTTATTAATTATTTCTTAAAAAATAATTCTATTGATGTTTGTTTTTTGTGCTTCGATTTGTTAATTTCCAACTCGTGATGGATAATTATGAATTATGTATATATGGATAATGTAATTAGTCGTAATCCGTGTTTTCACTTAATGACCAAATTGCGTTTCTTATCAACGTAGTATGTATGTATTTTTGTCCATTATGAAATTGTCGAGTAAAATATTAGTGTCCGTGTCCGTAATAGAAGGAGTCCGTTATAGACAGGTCAAAATACATTGGAATGCTTATCTTTTTGCCGGGACCTGGTCATTTTGTCCGTTAAAAGAGGTGTCCGTTATATACAGGTGTCCGTTAAGTCAGGTTTCACTCTATATCTATATTTTTTTTATTTTTTTTTTTTTGAGCACATAAACCATTAATAAGTAAAAAATAAATAAATATCCACCGTAGGAACTAAAAAAATTTTTAAAAAAAATGGTATTCAACTATTATACTCACTATTTTTTTACAACGGACGAAGTGCTTTTTCCAATATATAAGTGGTAATCGATTATAATTCAACAGTTTCGTATATTTATGTTATATTTTAAGTTAAATATTAATTATTAGTATTTATTAATAACGTACGTATTGTCACACTATTATAATTAGATTTAATAAAAATACAATGTGTGATCTATCATGTATTTAAAAGTTGGGGTTTTATTTACTTTTATTTTTTATTTTTTTATATAAGTCACTTTGTAAGAAACAAGCAATCATGAAATGTCGATGAACCGCCAGTTTATTTCAAGAAATAAATTTAGAAGAGCACTTTGGTTGTGTCGACAAAGGGTACGGTTGATTTTATTATGGAGTTACAGAGGGTAAAAATATTACTTTCATTCTAGCGCCTTTTACTGACAAAAACGAAACTTGTCCCTGCCCCAATTGACCTATATTAAGTAAACACTTTGAAAGCGGTAATAAAATAAAAATATCATTTCGCTTTGCGTTAAAAAGAGCGTTATAAAATCATCAATAAATTAGTCTTAAATTGAATATGAAATATTTATACAACTCGTACGAGTAAGTAACATAATTCATTTTAATTTTCTGGTGAATTCATTATTTAGTTTTCATATTCAATGCAATAAGATAGATACTTAATTTTTATTGTGTAATAATTTATATTATGTTTTCTCTTTTCTTGGGAATGATAACTTACTGATAAAATTCAATTCATTAATGATCCTTGAATCATTTAAAATACACTGGTGTATGCGTATCTAAGATCAGGAAACGTGATATTTTAGATACTCAACAGTGTTATTTATAGTATTATTAATACAATATAAATCACTACGTAAATCAATAGTCTGAGAAATTTATTAATTAAAAACAAATTTTTTATATATCATTATGAATTATTTTTCTAACCATTACTGTAAAATATGTATTTATTTGTGCCCAACAAAAATTTAAAATATATGAATTACAAAATAATAATTTTTTTAAAAAAAAAATCGACTATGCAATATTGTAAATAATACTTCTAAAATGTATTTTATTTATCCAATATATATCAAAACAAGTATATAAAATATGAGCTATTAATTTTACTTGATTAATAAATTTGTTTAGTTTTAATGATAACAATTATATTTAACAGAAATTAAGAAGAGAAAAAAAATTGTATTCGTAGATATTAAAATATTGGATGGAGCAAAACAAGGTATTTTTTTTAAATCGTCTTAATTTTAACTTCCCGTATAAAATATTATCCTTGTTAAATCCTTAAATATTATATCAGTTAAAATCTACTAAAATCCAATTAAAGTGCAAATTATAATTTTAACCAGTGACATGAATTAATCGTATCATTCAATGTGAACATCAAGACCTCTGCCTTCAAAATTAATTATAAGTGATTATAATTATATAACTTATTATATTAATATAGAGGTTGATAAGTTCTAATGAATTTTATCAAAGCTCAATAAATATTTCGGGTTTACTATTTGATGTATTTTTTAAGTATATCAATTAGTTCAACAATAATATGATGTTCCAATAATGTCTCATATGCATCATACCTTTTTATTATTTAGCAATTGAATCAGATATTTTTTTAAAGTGAAACATAAGCTGTTCATACAATTATACAAAGTATACGATTAGATTCAAAATTGATCATAAATATTATACTCAATGATTTTATAAAAATTGTATTTTTCCATTAATGGTTAAATGTTGGTGGTATTATATATAATTTTTTAAAAACTTTGAAGTTTAGTATCACTTTATACAATACACTTCATAAAAACGATTTGACTTGAGATACAAATAACAGGTACAAACTAGGTACAATTGACTGGTTTGTGTTTAAACTCGAAAATCGAAGGTTAGGTTAGGTTATATACTTAACAATTATCAATGCATTACGCTATATTATATATTGTAAATTTAACAATATTAATATCTAATCATAATATTGTACTGCAATTTAAGTGTATACATATTGTTAAGTTTAAAACTAAATATATAGTAATTAAAAAAACATTTAAATACCATACACACACATTTCGATAATTTAAATATTAAATTATAATATTACATATTAAAAAAACAAATTAACACGATTAACTGTAACTAATGTTCATCTAGTTCTAATTAATTTTTTTTTCATCATTAACATATTTTTCAAACTTATATCTTATAATATTATGAACGCAATGATGGATTTATTTCTAAACGCAACCAAGAAGTGATCTATTTAAAATTGATGATGTATTATAAATTACTTACAAATTGTTAGCTGCATCCACTAGAACGAAAATTCGGGATTTACAAATTTGCTCGTGAGTTTGTGTCGTAATATAGCCACGATAACTTTAAACATCTGTAATATGATGTATTGGAATTACGCTGCAGGGATCTCACCAACCCTAAATGATCCTTACAGGATTTAAGTTGAGCCTGATATTTTAAACACTAAGTTACGAAGTAGCAACAAAATTTCGTTAAAAATTCAAATTCATCAAAATCATGTTAATTGCATATCGGGTACCATTATAAAGTAATCACACCAGATATCAAAAATTAAACTTCCTAAATTACTATAATGTAAGTTTTAAAAAATATATATTTTTGACAGTGATTCTTAAAAAAAGATTTTATAGTTTTGAGCAAGTTCTGTTTGTATATCAAATTTGAGGGAGCTGACATAACGGCAGTTGACAATTATTAATAATAAGGTAAATGAATGTACCCCATGTAGGTAATTATTAAGCCAAAAAATAATTAAAACATAGTCAGTTAATCTCTAGTTTATTTTTAGTTTTTTTTTCAATAGACTAATTTTCTTTTCTGCAATATTTATAATTAAGAAAATCCATTACGAGGATAGTCATTAAGAATTTATTTACTAGGTACTTATATCTTTACACATATATTTTGTAAAATATAAGTTTAATATCTGTTTACTAACAATATTAATGTATAAAAACATAATATGCGCCACATCAATTCAAGAGATGTACTTACGTCCTATATGTGTTTCGTATTATTGTCATCATAAATAAGATTATAGTAAAAATAAGCATTTGTATAAGTTTCTGTACTTGCACCTGTTTATCATGTAATTTTACATCATAAAATAAATAAAAAACGATTCATGCTAACAATTATAAATTTATATAAATCGCAAAAGACGACAGGTGTATCTGTATCTATGTGGCTACTATGTTACGATCTAAAATCTAAATTATTGTATACCTATTTTACTGAAAAGATTCACTCAATGCACGGCGATCTGCGTTTATGACAGCAATGAGATATATAATTTTGTTTTTATCTAGGTAACAATGTAACTCATAATCAAAAAAATTACAAGATGCTATTATTACGCCTAGAAGGATAATCTAAGCACCGATACTTACATTTTCAATTCCGTCACATCTCAACTATAGTAGATAAATAGTCGCTTCTCGTGGTTTTTGTAGTTTACTGTGGAACAGTTAATTCGTGCAACAAAAATATTATCATACTTCAGTAAATCACGAACACATTCTCTAAATATTTATATATATATATAATCTTTAATTCAAAACTGCAGAAATTCATTTATCCTGAAAATCACGTGGCATTGATTTTACATAATAATTTGCCTACATTTTGTTTTGTATAATATTATTATGGCATTATAAATGTGTTTTTCGAAAGAAAAAAAAAATAATAATAATAATTGTATTGGTCAACAACGCGAATTCAGAAATAAAAACCCACCGTACAAAATATTGGCAACGGATACGGCTATGAGTGATGAGCATTGGTTGCAACAGGGAGATTAAATAAATGAATTCACAAAACTACTTATATATAATGTGAAAACAAATTAATTTTAACGGAATCGATAGCGATGGCGATACATAATTTCATGGAGGAGGGTTGAATTCTGATGGCTGGTGTTGATAGGGCGAAAAGGATGAGGTTCGTAATCAGATTTATCACAAAAATGTTGATGTATTTATTGACTGCTCGTGTTGACGTAGGTCGATAATTCAATATACCATACGAACGTTTATTTAATCAAGGCTAATAAACAAAACGGAAAAAAAATGAAAAATGAAAAACGTTTTTCGTATTTTCTGGTCGCGTATTTATAGTATTCGTAAAATAATAATATATCATCTCTATAATATTGATGTTACTGAAAATTTTAATGAACGCATGATTTTTTATTTTTTTGTTCGATTATTGAATAATAATCAACACGATGATTTAATATTTTCAATTAAACAATATTAATTTATTCAAATATTCTGAATGTTTATAAAATATAATTATTTAATAGGCTGTGAATAATCACGTAATATTATTTAGCAAGATAATCGTACGAATATATCCAAATATACATTTTTCTATGATTGTACGTAATAATTACCTACTAAAAGTACGATTTACGTGACAACGATGTATCTGGTGAGATTCCGGTCAGGAAAAATAGCTTTCTTAGATCCTTTTCTGAAGTTATTTTTTTTTTATATATACAAACTATAGAAACGTGTGTGTGTGTGTGTGTGTGTGTGTGTGTGTGTGTGTGTGTGTGTGTGTGTGTGTGTGTGTGTGTGTGTGTGTGTGTGTGTGTGTGTGTGTGTGTGTGTGTGTGTGTGTGTGTGTGTGTGTGTGTGTGTGTGTGTGTGTGTGTGTGTGTGTGTGTGTGTGTGTGTGTGTGTGTGTGTGTGTTTTTAATTTAATTTTTAATCTTTTGACATTGAACATTAATACATAATATTAAGCAATTTCTAATACTGTAATTTTGTGCAAATTTAAAATTAAGCAATTTTCACCACACACGATCTTATACAATAGAATCTGCATAAGCAGATAGTTCTACAGAGGAACCGTAAATTTCCCATTAGACCTCCTCTGAATTTGGACAATATAGTACTCTTTTTCATCGTTTGAATAACGCATTGAATGTAGAATGCATTGCCGTAATATATGGGTTTTGAATCAGTGACTACCAAATCTACAAGGCTATACAAGCATGTTTTTTTATGTATCGGAGCCTTAAAAAATTATCAAGAAAGCCAAAAATGGCCTATCTATCCTTGAGAATTGGTAACAATAATTAATATGTTATTTTATGGCGTGTAATTTCATTTTTATTAAGAGTATACTACACGATACGATACTATACATCTCGTTTTCAATGCAATTTGTCGCAATACGTTGCTTGATGATTTTTTTTTTTTTAATTGAGTAAAATTGTTAATAATTTTTCCGTATTAACTTTAAACTTACCTAGTTATAAAATATAAGTTAAAGTTAATAAATTATAATTATTTTATAATTATTAACTTCAAACTTAACTTCCATGCTCGTGTTTACTTAATAACTTAACTATAATAAATTATTTCCATCAACTTGTACACCTTCGTTTAAAAATGCATATTAGTATATTACTATTAATAGTACAAATGACATGCGTGTGTATTTGTTTTATACATTTATCACTGTGTATGTAAACGGAACAAACCGCCACTCGTGTGTCAGTACTAAATAATATACTGACACACAAATGGACATGTCGTGTCGATAAAGAACGTTTCTGTGAAATGCAATCAAACTGAAAACGCCGGTACATCTGAGATGTAAACGCTTGGAGTAATAAGTGTACGACGCGTATGTGTCACTTAGATTTAAATGTTCGCCTGTCTGGCAAACGGAAACCTACCCTTTGTTTATTGATATGCCTATAATACACCTACCTTTTAAACCTGTTTAACAGACATTTTGAAAATGCGCCGACTACAATAGGACGGCAGACACCGATAGAACAGCCACTCACCATAATCATAGTAATAATAATAAAAAAAAAAGAAAAAGAAACTAGCCAACCTGTGTTGTCATATAGTTGTTACAACAGTCGTTTATAAGAGTAGTAGTGTGACATTTTCAGTTTAATAGTGAAATACATTCTTTAATCATAAAATATACTTAATAATGTTACAGGCTAACAGCCTTCGCTCAAAATCATTTTCCGTAGGTACCCAATGATTTTATATCATTGAATTCACTTTTCACACACCCATTACAATGACTTCTCTAGATATCTAACATACGACATAGCGTACCTACCTATTTGCGCCCTTCTATTTATGATAATACAGCTGAAAACACATACTTGTATACATATATCTAAGTATTTTGAGGCAGGAAGACCTCCTGCCTTTTAAAAAAAGTTGAAAAACCTTATATTTAAATAATGTGTGAAGCATAAGTATTAAAGTCAGAAGACTATAAAACTGCTAAATTTATTCTTACTATGTAGTCATATAATAATATATTATATTATCTATAATCTATAAACATCATAATATTATAACATTATTCTTCTCTGTAACTCTTTTTTTTTAAATAGTTAATTATTAAAATTGATTATTTATAATTAATATACATGATTCATTTAAATCAGGGGTATCCAATCTTTTGTGAAGACTGGGTCACATATTTTTTTAATAATAATACATTAAAATTGAATGATTAAATTATATTTTAAAGTGCTTACATGGTTACGTCTTTTTTATAATTTTACAATGGCGAATAATAAGCAGAAATACTTATATACATTTTTTAATCGTAATATTAAAATATTATACCTAAATTAATTAATTAATGGTTTTTAAATTTAAGTGAGGGCCGCATAAAAATCGACGACGGCCATTGGTTGGACAACCCTAAATCAAATCATCGATTAGTTAGACTGAAACATTTTAGAATTATTTACGAAGACTAGATCAAAAGGCTAGATCAAAAGAACGGCTATAAGTAATAACTATAAAATATTTATTTTTATCAGATTCATTGCTTCAATATAATATACTGAGTTAATAGTATAATATCCTGAGTTGTTTATAAAACCAATAAACATTTAATGTACCATGAGTGAGCTAATTAGCTCTGAAACATGATTTAGTAGTTTTTAACATATTTTTTTGTCTTCCATTAAATTAATCAATATTATTTCAGCAATGAACCATAAGCAGGGCCGTATTTACAATTTTCGCGCCCTGGGTCAACCATATTTTAACGCCCCCCCCCCCTCCAAAAAAAAATTCACTATTTTGATTTTTCTTAATAAATTTTTTTTTTGTTATAATTCTGTATTAAGCTTTAATTTTTCAATCTATCATGTTTTTATTACTTTTACTAAAATCTAGGTTTAACAACATATACATTGCAAAACAAAAAATTTACAAAAATTAATATAAATGGTAGGTAGGTACAATAATATTATAATTTTTTTAACACATTTTTGTTTTTTTAAACTTTTAATATGGCTTTGGAAATGAACACATTCTATAGAGAATGAGGATCCTAAATCGTTTTTGTATATATTTTGCAATGAATCAGAATTTTTTTTTACTTCAGCAGGTGTTAGTTCTGACATGTGATAAAAAAATTATACTTTGAAGTTAAATTGTCATAGGCAATTTTCCTTTTTTCTAAATCAGATTTAATCTGATCTAATATCATAAAATAAGTATTTACTTTAAAATTTTCAAATTCATCTTCAAAGACATTTTCTTCACTGTTGCCTTCATCAACAAACCTCTTACGTTTTTTTTTACGATTAGCTTTTGTATTTAAACTTGAAATGCCACATTTTTCAATTGCTCGAGCTTTGTAATCATGAAACATGTCATCACACCGAATATCATGAACAAAACCTATCAATGACTGGTAAATTTCTACTAAAATACCCAAATCAATTTGAATTGATTGTAGTTTCTTACTACATGCATTAAACCGTTCTAATATATCTCCCCAAAATATTTACATAAATGATGTTTTTAAGGTTTTTATACTTTTCAAAATACCTTTTGCTTCGCAGCAAGTTGAAACATTTTCACTTTTATCTTCAGATATTGTAGTTAATAAAAATAATATTGCGTCATTACATAATGCAATAATGCATAGAAATATAGAATATATATGGACCACAATGTTTTCGCACAAATAAACGGAACATTTTAAGTTGTCCGCTCTTATCTTCTAAGACCGTGATATATGATAAAAACCTTGTGGTTATGTCATTCTATGGTCTATTTACAACCGTGGTTATGCTAAAATAATATTAATCATCGTATGATTTCATGTATTCTGTGATTGTTCTGTATTGCCTTTATTAAACTTCAATTGTTATCACGAGTTAGATATCCGGTTTATTATCTATATGTGTGTTGACAAATAAAATTACTAGACGCCAATACGCCATACATACAATTATGGCCGTATCATAATACAAATTCTTTAAAAAAATAAATATTTATTGATACAATATTACATCGAGTTACAGTGGTGCCCGGCCCCCCCCCCCCTAAATATATCAATATTTGGCCGCCCGGGGCAAATGTCCCCATTGCCCCCTCCCCCTAAATACGGCCCTGACCGTAAGTTTATATGTACATAAAACATGATACATACATACATACATACATACATACATACATACATACATACATACATACATACATACATACATTTATATATGTTACGGTGAATGTCAAAAATTGTTAAATGACATAATTTGCCAAAATGATTCGATTATATATTTAAAATGTATTTAAATTTACATCTTTCTCCGGTCATTGACGTAATTTACTAAAGCTGGTGGTAAATGGTGATAAACCTTGAATTGAATGCGCAATGTAGAATTGGTTTTGTCACAAGTCCTCTTTTTGGATTCGATTGTTTTACTTTACAATAACTAAATAAGCCTAAATATGCCATAACTACCTTCGTTGTCACATTACAATATTTTGTTTTTAACATAGCCATCGTCATATTTCTACCACTATGCCCTACTGCCATATGTGCCGTGTGAATTACTTCAAACAACTCGTCTACTGTGAAGTAATATAAACATCAGAGTCATTTTCACCTATAGTTTTAATTCTTTTCCACCAATTGTTACAACATCACATTTATGCTTAATTCTATTATTTGTTACCTTTTTATTTTTGTGTTTAAATTTTCAATTGTTTTACTTTTTGAATATTGTTGTTGTACTATTCAGAACTAAAATGTATTGTCATCTCTCTTTTTACTGTCGATAATTTTTTCGATGGCTGCTTTAAACTTATTTTGGTTCTCCATACTTTAATATTATAATTAAATAAAACTACAACGCTATAATTAAATTATGCACAAATTATTACAAATAATATAAAACACGCGTTCGTCGTATATACAACTTGCTAGAATATACGCATAGATACTAACTAATAAACTAAAAGACCAAAGACCATTTCATATTATTATCGGTTATCGGCGTTATTGCTAGCCGAGTTTCGCTAATCTATCGCTATGATATTTTTAACTAGCAACGCTTTGTCGCATACTTATATAGTTATCACTGATCATTTAAAACCGACATGAATGTATTGAACATCATTCTCCAACTAAGCCGGAGATTGACGTCAATAACCGGGGAATGTATACATTTACAACATTTACCAGTTTTTACGTAAATTACGTCATTTACCGCGTTTACATCATTCACCGTAACATATATATTCATAAAACAACTTTAGTTCCCTTTAAAATTCCTTTGTTTAAAAAATACTTTCTAAATGGTTATTGTAATAAGTTTATCAATTTGTAAGTCAATTTCATATTTTATAAACTTACTTGTCAAATATTTTTGTGTTTCAAATAAATTAAACATACTTTTGTAAAAATGTATATAACATACTCGTAATATAAATCATTTTTATTGTAAATATTTATGTTATAAAATACAAAATTTAAAAAATAAACTAACTTATACGATAACCTTTTTGAGTATTCCACTGATGAATTTTATTTATCTTCACTCAATTTAAACAATTCTTAAGAAAATATCAGTGCAATATTTGTTTTTTATCAGACTCATGTGCGACATAGATAAAATATAAATAGTATTTTCATGTAAAACCTTTTTTTTATGAATTTTGAGTAATTATTAAGTAAAATCATCTATTAATAAAGAATAGAAAATATTTTGGAGGGTTTGAAATATCGTTTTTTATATTTTCTTGTATATTTGACTTTAAAATAATAAAAAAAAATTAATTAAATGGATATTAAATTGTATTGACACTATTTGCACGAAACGATAAGCAGAATATCATCAAAAATATTAAGTTATTATTTTTATTATTTGTGAATTTACTCTAAAATAACTCAAAAATAAAAATAAAAATAAATCATTTTGTGTAAATGAATTTCGTCTATAGTTTCAGGGGCCAGATTAGTGAAAAAAAAAAACAGTAAAATATAATAATAATGTACCTAATTATCTTGTTATTAATTGTATTTTCTTATTTAGATACCTAACTGTAAAGTATATTGATTGGAAATTAATAAATTATTCTTAAGGGTGTAAATAATTGGTTAGTACATATACGATACATAAATTGCATATTTACAGTTCGAACAAAATTTACCACTGGTAATAACTATCAGATTACTTGCATTTAAACATTTCATATTTTATTAAATAGATTTAAAAAATATGCCAGTAATTACCAAATTAATATTTTAAATAATTGCAAATCAGTTCGTGGTATTTTCAAATTAATACTTTTGATACCCTGTATAACGGCCAATGCATGACCAATTAAGTACCCTCAAGACCTCAATACCTCAAAAAATCATCCTCCAAGATGGTACTAGTTAAATGATGAAACATTTGGTATGATATTATGTTGTCGATCAAGTACGGCTTAACCATGTCATTTATTGTGACTTTTTTGTATTAAGTTAAAGATTGACTATTTTTACTGTTTTCATAAAATGTTTGAACATTATATAAATATTTTTTAAACTATTAACTGTATAGCTGAATCACTGAAGATATGCAATATTTGAACTAAAAATGAATTTATCTGGTATTTATCTAGATGAAGATATATTTTATTTTATTTTTATTTTTATCTTTGCATATACAAAATGTAATACGTTTGCCTTTATCTAAATAAATTATTACTTATTTATACTCAACACTATTTGCGAATTCAACAAATCTTTATTTGAAAATATGGTGATTTTCATTAGCCACAAATATAAATGTCTAACCTAACCACATAATCGTATGGTTAAATACGAGTTAGTTAATATACACGAATCATTTAAACATGACAATTGTAAAACTCGAATCGTCATAATTATAATATATCTGAGCCCAAGCAAATACAATTTATGAAGGCTATATTTCCGATTTAGGATTTAAATCGTTAAAATTAATAATCTCACATCTATCCGGAGGACGCAAGCGAGTGAGAAACGGTGCCCGTGTGATATGTGTGACAAATCATTCGTTACAAAAAGCTATCTAGTGGTATACAAAACAAACGCCCAAGGGAAAGAAACCGTATTAGAACGATGTCTGTGACAAGGCATTCAACTATAGTGGTAGACTGATGAAACATCGGTGGATTCACACAGGAAAAACACTGTACTCGTGTTACTTGTTTTTATTCGTTAAATTCGTTCGTTTTTAAACTATTTAATTTACGCTTATCGTAGTTTTCAAGTACACCTTGACGGTTATTATGTTATAAAATGCGTTAAGTTTGACATTTGCTGCTAAACATTAGTTAGATTAATAAAAAAATTATAAATGTGCAGATAATACTCTTTCCAGTAAAGTTTCTTTTTTAAATAACTAAATGATTATTTATTAAAATTGGTTGGTTATAATTAAAACTGGTTAATTTATACCATTGATTGGTAAGACTTAGACATATTTGGGAATAAATTACAAAGTAGCCCAAACATTGTTTTGTTTAATAAATACTTTGTGCAACTCAGTCAACAAGTTATATTTTTTCGTTGCATCAATAAGGTGTACTAATTATTATCTTTAGATTCCCATTTGCCTTAACAGATTCATTACTCCTAAAAGGACACAATCAGCAAACATTAATTAATGAATTAAGAGTGAGCTATGGTAGCTTTTTAAAACATAACTAAAAATTCAGTGTTACTTAAAATTTAGTTAGGTATCCATTATAAGAATCAATTTTTTAAAGAATGAAGCATAAAATCATGCATTTAGGCAAAGACATTTTAATTCTCTTAAAGATTCCATTTTTAAAAAAACATTATAAATGGTTATTATCGTAAATTTATCAATTTGTAAGTTAATTTCATACTTTATTATCACACAAAGTCAAATATTTTTTTTTTTTATTTTATTTTTATTTAGGATAATATGTTATATACATTTAAATCATTTAAATTGTAATTATGGTTTAAAATAAATTCAAAAAAAAAAAAAAAGTTAATCTACTAACTAATTATATAGTAGAATCATTTTTATTTAAATGATAATGGATAATATAATTTTAGAAAGTTCGACATATTAGTTTTATTATTTTACTTTGTATACAGTTGAAAAAAAAAACTTGACACGCTATTTAGACAAATTGAATCATATAAAATTAATTTTACTCTAAAGAAATGAAAGAGAATCATTTTTATTAGGTACCTATAGGACAGTATAGGTAAGTTAATACTCTAAGACAATGGTTTTCATCAGCCGGTCCTAAACCTTGTACATTTTAATCAGATTTCACATTTGAAAATATTTATCTGTAAGTATCTGTAATTAGATTTTGACATCATTGATTACAAACTAGTCGTACAAATTACAAAATACCTATATCGGTTTTCAGTTGCGACTGCAACGTTGCGTGCGTTATTGTAGGTTATTTACACTCTAGATTTAGAATTTAAAATTACTAGTATTTTTATTTTAAAATCAATTCTAAATAAACGAATTTACTACATGTTTAATAATAATAATGATATTTCTGTAAATACAAATCCTCGAACTGTTTAAAACTTAAATTCAGTATCGGATGATGATGATGACAATATAGTATTACCACCTAAGAAGAAGAAAAAGGAACATTTGTTCATAATTATAATGACAAACATATTAAGCATGGATTTATTTGTTGTTTTTCTGGTTCTAACGCCATTTCGAGACCACAGTGCGTTCTAACTGTGTTCTATGGTTTTATTAAACGAAGCAATGAAACCTGCTAAGTTTATTCGTCACTTAGAAATGGAATATATAAATAGACCAACAGATTTTTAATTAGAAAAACAAAGAGTTAACTGTCCAAAAAAAGTGTTTAAAAAACGTTTCTTAGGTATATTACCCATTAGTTAAAGCATCTTATATGGTAGAATTTCGGATACCTAAATACAAAAAACGTATAATATTAGGGAAAGTTTAATAAAACCTTGCTTATTCGATGTTACCAGTGAGATTTTCACGTCGTTGGCTGATAAAAAAATTGATGATTTACTTTTGTCAAATGACACAATTTCTAGAAGAATAAATGATATTTCTATGGATATCAAAGAACAAATCATAGATGAAATTAAATTATCAAAATAGTTTTCAATACAGCTTGACGAATCAACTGATATATATCGCAAAAAGCTATTCTACTATGTTATGTGCGTTTTATTGATTTTAAAACATCAGTTTTTTGTTGAAGATTTATTATATTATTGTGAATTATCTTCGTATAGAACAAGTATTAAATTATTTAAACGATTAAATGAGTACATACAAAATCCCAACTAAAATGTGAATATTGTATGGCCATATGCACCTATGGTGCAGCAAGTATGACTGGAAAATAGTCTGGAGTAGTTTCTAAAATTAAAAATGTGGCAAACAAAGATTTTATTCATATACATTGTGTTAAACATAGACAACATTTAGTTGTGAAAAATATGTCACCAGATTTGAGTGAAATGTCGATTAAGACAGTTAAAATAATTAATTTTATAATATTTAATGCCTTAAATTCTAGGTTATTTTCAATTTTATGTGAGGAAATGGGATCTGAGCATTCTCATTTATTAATTTATGCAGAAGTTTGGTAGTTATCCTACGGTTAGAGTTTTAGCTAAATTTGTTGAGTTAAGAAAAAATAGAATTATTTTTAATTATAAAAAAAGCAATTACATCTCATTCATACAAAATACTGAATGAATCGAAAAATGTACTTATTTATCCAATATTTGCGACATTAATAATACTCTTAATTTAAGTTTACAAATCCCACTTTTAACAATTTTCACAACATATAATAATGTTTATACATTTAAAAAAAAAATACAGTTGTGGATAACTCGTATTCGGTAAGGAACTGAGGAAACTATGAGATGTTTAAATCTTTTTCATCATTTTTAGAAACTAACGAGGTAGACATCAATAATAATACCATTAAAATAACTATCCTATTAACCTATTTATAGTCGTTGCATGAAAAATTTGAGTTAAATAAATCTAAGCTAACACAAAAACATAAAAATTGGTCTTATATGAATACATTTCTTCTATACCTACGTTGCACCTGGGCTAGACAGTGAATACAAATAGGTCATCATAGTTTATAAAAATGTGTATGCAAAAAGAAACTTAACAAGACAAATACTGTTTATAGTGAATGTCTTACAGACGAAATATGTATTTAGATTTTAAATGTCAATAATAATATATTTTTGCAGTGCATATTTATATTTGTATATGATAATATAAGAATGTATTTAATTTTTTTTTTTTAATTTAAGTTGACAAGTAGATAGGTATATAATTATATACGACATTAAGTATAGGTGAGTACTTTGGTAGGTACTCTAAAATGAACAATACTCTATTGAATTTGAATTCATATATTATATCATGACAATAGTTTCGTAATACGATTTGAACTATAATATAGCAGTCTAAACTAATAAAACAATTTTCATTTATTTTCCGACCAGTATTTTAATACCCTAAACAAAATCGCTTAAATATTTATATTTTCAATATTGAAAAGGTGGACAAGTGGGTAATGCTCTGCTGTACAATTAATAGTTGTAGAATATCTCATTGTAATGGATGTACTATATTTGAATTCATAGATGAATCATTGCATACAAAAAACAATTCTGAACGGAGACAGCGTGTCAGCTTTACTCGTATAAATAATCCAATTTAATAATTAAAAAAGAAAAATTAACAAAGTTCGAAAATATCTCATGACTATAAATACAAAAATAGTGTATATAGAAATGAGTATACATAAAATGGTAACACGTCACGTGGGTGCAACGCAACAACAAAATAATATCTCTCGCCCACCCCATTGTGGACGAATATTAACCGGTGTACCGAATAACCTAACCCTATACTTGAACCTCAGAACATTGTCATTTAGTGCTGAGACATGAATAACAAATTTAACGTTAAATATTTTTCCTCGTTTTTTGTGGTGTGATTATATAGGTAATACGTCTATATGGGCGTGTTATAGGTATACCTAATATATATGACTAGTTAAACATATTAAAATATTAGAAAAGATTATTTGAAAAGCAATGATACTATTGTAATGTTTTCATAGATTGTCAATTAAAAATACAGGCATTTTCAAAACAAATTTTTAGTTTTAATTTTCTTGATTTTTTATGTTTCTACAGATGTTGAAACGGTACAAAAAACACACAACGCTTAAAAAGGCCGTTCTCACGGCCAACAGATAGTACTCAAATGGCAAGCAAAGACCACCCAATGACTTGCACATAACTCACACAAACAGTCATACTGTATACGAGTATTCCACGCGATACTGCTGAGCTAAAACGACATCAAGGATATCTGGCGACCCAGAGGACGATGTCATTTTCACTTGCCAAACACCGATACGCCCACCAATCACAACAACGTTAGGGTCAGTTGATATATACCGGTGCATTCGACCGATCGTTCACCGAAAAGCCTGGCATAGCCATCCCCCCAAAGCAAAGCAAAGCAGATCGTTCAACCAACCTTCAAGACATCAAGCTCATACAAAATTCATTGCTGCTGTCACTTGATAATTGAATACGGAGAAGAACACCAACTGCTACGCGGCTACGCCAGAGCAACTAATCCACAGGAGCCGACCGACGAAACCAGCGAGACCCAAGACGCCACCCGACTATCCGAGAGTCAGATACGACGACTGCTCTGGTATATGAACAACGGCGTGGAACGGTTGGGCGTACGTACTGTCCGCTCTGGACAGTACGTACGCCCAACCGTTCCACGCCGTTGTTCATATACCGTACGGAGACTGAGGACTACGAAGAGTCGCCGATCACACGGTGGAACCAGCAACGCCAATCAATCCAATTCCACGGGATTCCGAATACCACTGCCGGACCGGATTATCAACAAACTGAACAAACCCGTGTTCAGAACTCGTGGACTACACGCACAAGTCCCCCCAAGCGCGCCTGCATAGGCCACGCTACCAGTACGGGCATACGAACCGACGCCACTTATTCACTAACTCTTCTAGATTCTCTACTTCTATAGTTCTATTAAACTAAAAGTCCTGAAGTACACAACCTAATGCAAAATAATAACGCTAAATAATTAAATTGCATCAATATTATTCAATTTTAATTTTTTTAAATGCATCTACCATATACAAAATCAGAATTAGCTTATATTTAATCAATTTTCATAACTGATTTGAATTAATTAAATTCGACTCTTTGCTGATTCGGTAAAATAATAACCGACGCAAACCGTACATAATAATATTTGTGGACAAACGGTTTGGTCTTTACATAATAGTTTTGAATCGACTAAAAGAACGCTCAATTTCATTACATGTATAATAGGTTTTACTATATTCTGATTATTCCATAATGGATATACGAGCATATGATTAATTTTAGGCTGTTTAAATCAGGATTTTTATTTAATATAGGCCTACTGTGAATTTGGGTAATATATTATTGACAGTCATTTGTTTCTGTCATAAAACTCGATAGTAAATCGACCATAAATTATATTTTATGAATGGTATTAATTTGTTTACGTAGTTTTGGAAACACAGTTGACAAAATATACAATCGTATATTAAAAAAATTGTGCAAATATGAAGGAAAAAAATAGAATTATAGAAAATTTAAGAAATTTAAATTATAAAATATGTGTTTATGATAAAATGTGTCAAAAATTATATGTAATATTAAGTATGACTCATTTTATTAGAAACAAATCACTATTACCTACCCAAATAAATTATTTCATCGCAATCAAAATATGTGTTTACATGTAAATCCGTGTCATTTAATTATAGACACTATCATCTGTATTACCCTATTCTGTCTGGAATAAAATGAAACATATTATAAATTAATATATGGCACTTGTTATTTAATTATTATTGTTAGGTAGTATAATATTATTTATCGCATGTAATCAAAATCAAAATATTTAAAAAAATTGCTCAGCGCCGTCAACTATGAGAAGTAATTATTCAAACTTCTGTCCCTCTTTCACACACGCACACAATATCGGACTAAAATAAAAGTGTAAACCTTTTCCAGAGCGTAGGTAGTTTCACTGAACATCGATACACTGTAGTATACGTCCTATGAATGTTTCGAGTCACTTAAAATAATTAGATAAACTAGTTTCAGTTGAAAAGTGATATTATTTTATTAAATTTCAATGGAGTAAATCAGCTTTCTGCCCTGCGGCACTGCTGCTGCTTGTACGTTTTTTTTTTCTAAACGCTTTTTATGGCGGTAAACAATATGCTTCCAGAGTTGGACTTTATTTCAGACTTAAATTTGTGTCGTCGTATTCGGTACGTATTCAACTAGAAGTATACATAGACCACTTTGTGAAGATTACGGGTTCCGGGAAATTCACAAAAATAAAAACCATCAAAAAGTCCAAATTAAGGGTTGGCATCGTGAAATCGACTTTAAAACAAAAGAAATGCTTATTAAATACGTCTGGTCGAATGTAGCTCTCGTGAAACCAACTGCTGTACAGAACATTCAAATGAAATCTTGCTAATTCCATTACTTAAAAGTTAAAATTATGAAATATCATATATTATATGTATAATAATAACGTATAAATAGTTCTATATACAATGATTAAAACTCTAAATATCTATAATTCGCAATATTATATTTAACATTAATAGTAAAAACAACAGTGCAAATAATAAAAATAATTAATTAATGCTTCATGCTAGATTTATTATTAAATTTATTTTTTTCCATACTATGTAACTAGTTCTAAATTTTTAGAGGGTAAGAAAATTTTAGAAGAGAAAATTTTTATACCTCTGGGTTTCCATCTTTAGAATTTGTTGCCCTCGATAACAATATAAATATTTCTAAATTGTTTATATTAGTACTAAATGTTTGATTTATTTAGTTTGTATACAAATAAATTCGTTACAATAGGTATACGTTATTTTTATTCTATGTTAATGGATAGATAGATTCATAGAGTTATATCACATATAACTGAAGGGCAATATTTTATGATTTCATAATATTATCGTCAAAAGTTTAACCAAAAATTAAATGCAAACCTTATTACATTACCTTATGTATCGTGGAATAGTATTTAAGAACAAAGTTTCAGTAGAACTTAATGTTTGAATCTAAGCTAAAATTATATTTTTTTTTGTTATAGCGTTACACATTGTAATATTTCATTAATAATAATTAATAAACAACCAACTTTGGTAAATTGGTCATTATGCGTCCTAACATATATTTATTATTTATATTCATACGAAATGTTCTAAAACAACATACAACTAGAATCATCTAATACCACTTTATTGTTTTCATGTATACATGTACAGAATTAATTATATACGTGCAACTACTAAAAAAAAAACCAAGATGCAGATGATGCTCAACCATAAATATTATTAAGATTATACTCACAATTACATTTTCAACATATTTTGATTAATTTACGTCATTCTACGGTAAATAGGCATTGAATTATAAATGTTATTGTGAAAAAAAATATAATAATTAACATTTTGGAAAATATAAAATAAAGCTACGACGTTTCTTGTAAAAAGGTGAGTAGCTACTGTTATATCATATATGCCCACCACTATAGAGACTAATAAAGTATTATAATATTCTCATTCAAGTCTAAAACATGTATTCTTTTTATTGATAAACTATTAAACAATATTTGATTATCACCCGCTACACAGAGAATGTTTTCGACAAATTGTCGTTTTCGGATACAACCAGAGACACAATATAAAATATAACAGAACATCACAGGTATACACGGCGACGTTCACAACACTACTATAGTGATATAAAATATATGTGTCAAAAAATCTTTAGAAATATTTAGTACCTAACTCTAGCTCTGGTCTCTGCTCAGAATCATTATTCGTAAGGTTACATTAGATACTATGAAATATGATTTATCATTCAGTCTAAATTTAGCTCATACGTTTTCCTTTACAATGATCTACTCAATGACAAGGCATTTGACACCTATCATACAGCGAAATGACTTCCACGATTTTAGATTCTGACTTGAGCGATTAATGTATTGCAGGGTTTACAAAAGTGTGTTTCTTATTCTTTTTTTATCTTATAAAAAATGTTCCAACCATCAATTTAAAGAAAAGTTTCTGGTTTCAAATAAAATCTAGTTTGCGCTTGCATTCAGAGAGAGGATGAATGGTCAGAAATAGAAATTTTTTGATTTCTTTTAAAAATAATCATTTAAACAAAACACATTTACAAAACTTTGAAAATGTTGAAAATCTATAATAATTTAAATAAAATACTTATTTTGTAACCGTGGTTATCTAAAAGTTAGACAATCTTCCCTTTTTTAAATTGATTATTGACATCAGCTAATACGCCATTAGATCTAATTTAAATTGTAATTTCATCTATTTACTACTCTATTTCTTTTAGGGAGTTGGTCGTATTGATATTTTATAGGGAGTCTGTTTTTAATTTTTCTTTTAGTAGATTAGGTAAGTATGTGGTGTGTTTATATATTTCTCAAGTTTTCGAATTTTAGGAAGCAATCAGAATCATTTTACATCGTATTCAATGGTTTATCATTTGAATTAAAAATATTTAACACATCGTCCATTGTTTTTAACTACTCGGTAATGGTGTATTGCATTCGACACCTACTGTCAAGAAATGGGGATACTTGATTGTATTTTTTAGATTCTGAACGAAGTGATGAATGTATTGATTTTACAATGATGTGTGTTTTAGATTCTGAACGAAGTGATGAATGTATTGATTTTACAATGATGTGTGTTTTTTTTTCTGTGTACAGCATAACTAGTCGAAATAATGCTTCGATTTCAAACTTTGGAGGTGGTTTCCAATGTAAAATTTAAGATCCTTGGTGCGTTATAGAGGTCAAAAGTAAACATTTTCCAACAGTTTTCAAAAAAATCGAGAAAAACAAAAAAAAATGACAGAAAACGGGAATTTTTACGCAAAACCAGTTTTCGACCAAATCCATATTTTTATATGGTTGTAATTCAAAAACTAATCACTTGAAATACTTGAAATTTTCACCAAATGCTAATGTATAGTGATATCTATATACATTTTAATTTTCAAAAATTTTCGACTTTTTTTGAGTTATTTATAGACCACTGAAATTTTCTTGAGATTTTTTTGAGAATTTTTTTTTGAAGTGTCGGTAAAAAAATGTTGGACAACCAAAAAAACTTGAAAATTTAATACACGGTTCCTTATGAGTTTTTCTTATTGTAGCTAAAAAAAAATTAAAAATCGTAATTCACAATTTTTTTTAATAATCGTTTACAGTTCAAAATTTTACGAAATCTGTCGAAAACGCGAAAATTTACAAGTAATTTTGAAGTTAAAAAATCATTAAATTTTTTGCGTTTATAACTAAGGATTAAAAATACAACACTAAGTTTTCCATAAGTTTTCCTTCAAGGAGCTATAGAGAAAACTCGAAGCATCATTATAGGAAAAATTTTAAGTGCGTTTGAATTTTAAATTTTTACGAAATAGCGTACCGATAACGATTTATCCTGAAACGATTTTAAATATTTGTTATTATTCAAAAAGTATAAGTCCTAGATACTTGAAAATTTTACCAGTTATTAGGATTGGCATT
Organism: Diuraphis noxia; assembly: GCF_037042655.1. Lineage (NCBI taxonomy): Eukaryota > Metazoa > Arthropoda > Insecta > Hemiptera > Aphididae > Diuraphis > Diuraphis noxia. Next base: position 49,365,555 of record NW_028301711.1, read on the forward strand.
TTCTTTACATGATTTAATTTTCAAAAAATTTTGACTTTTTTTGAGATATTTATAGATGACTGAAATTTTCAATTTGTCTGAAAAATTTTTTTTGAAGTGTCGACAAAAATTTTTTGGCCCTATCAAAATAATTGAAAATTTAATACAAAGTTCCTCATAAGTAATTTTTATAGTGATTAAAAAAATATAAGAATACACAGGCACAATTTTTTTTTACGAGCATTCAAATTTTAATTTTGACAACATACGTAAAAATCACGAAAATTCGTTAATTATTTTATTCTAGAAATTCATAAAAAATTTTCCTTTTATACCTAAGATTTTAAAATTTAATACAAGGCTCCTAAAATATTTTTACAATAGCAGTTGAAAAATATAAGAAATCTATTGTCACATTTTTTTTTTATAAGCATTTAAATTTTAATTTTGACAACATACGTAAAAATCACGAAAATTCGCAAATTATTATAAGCTAGAAATTCATAAAAAAATTTTTTTTTAAATCTAAGATTTGAAAATTTAATACAAGATTCCTTACAAATTCGTCAATTTTTATCACAAAAAAAATGTACACTGGAAATTCAAATTAAATTTTTATTAGCATTTGAATTTCAAATATTGACAAAAATTCGTCAAAACCATGAATATTTGCAAATTATTTTGTAGTTAAAAATTCATAATATTGTTTGTATTTATACCTAAGGTTATAAAATTTAACACCAAGTTTTCCATAAGTTTCGCATCAAATAGCTATAGAGAAAATTTTAAGCGTCATTATAGGAAAAATGTTTTGAGCGTTTGAGTTTTAAATTTTTATGAAATTGCGTAATGATAACGATTTATCCTCAAACCAGGTATTCGTATATCTATGATAATATAAGGTATTATGAATTATGATAACTACATGATAACTACACTAATTTATTGATTAACCATGCCTTATGCAAAATGCGTCTTAATTTCAAAATAAAATATTTGTTTCAAAATAGAATATAATATATGACAATATATAAATATAATATATCCTAGACTGACAAATCATCTCCGTTCAGAATCGTTTTTCGTACACAATGATACCTATCATTGCATTCAAATTTAATCCCATCCATTACAGTAACCTACTGTACAGCAGAGCGACATCCACGACTTACCAGCATTTTTTTTTTTAAGATCATATTAAACAAATGAATGTTTCCACTGTTTTGGAAGTTATTATTTTTTTTTTTTTTAACAATCTATTTGATGACTGAATCCGAGAACTTGTGCATCCGTGTTCATATAAGAATCAAATGGAATTGTATTAAATATTTCGTCACATAATTATTCTACCATTAAGCACTCATACCTATAATTTCAAAATTATAATACCATGACGATACGACAATCATGGACTTTTAGATACAATAGACACTTGATGATGATTTTTTTAATCATATTATATTTATATTATTATATTATATAATATTTTATTAAATTAAATTATATCATGTTATAATTTATAAATAGTGTCCATCGTGTCTTATATTTTACTAATCCTCGAGCTTTAATATATTTTCCTCGAAATTCAGCGCGTACCAATATACAATAAGCAGCTTTCTACGACCTTTAAGCACGCTCTCTTTGCGGTATGTATTAGTCTTTTTTTTTCTCAAATTATTTTAAAGTGACAGTAATATTAATTTATACGAGATTAACGCCGTTGGCAAATGATAAATCGGTCCCACTGGAAAAAAAAAACACACACACACACAAACTACCTAAGTGTAGTTACCATCAGTGGTAATAGATTGAAATAAATCCCACTTCGTCTTTTCACAAATGACCCGCGGTAGAGTTATTTTAGGTATTTTCTTCTTTTTTTTTTCTTCTTTTTCATTCCTCTTCTGTTTTAGTTAATGCTAAGGTAACAATTTCGGGATGCGCACCTCGGAATGGGAAAAGTTCAAGATGGATTAGCAGTTCATGTGAGCTATAGGCTATAGGTGTCGGCAATAGTTTTCACTACTACTCTCCTCCACCATTCTCTGCATCACCACGTATACGGGCAAACATCTGTTGAAATACTCAGACATTAATCTGTTTTGCGATGACCCTAATCTCCAAAACCCACCCCTCCCGCCGTTAATATTGGCCGTAATATCTCGCGTCGAGTTTATTCTTTACCAAAACGTTATATAGATATTTGTTTTTTTTTCGAATTCTCCGACAGTTGTATTAGTAATTGTCTTATTATTGTTTACGGTTGTCTGCAGTTGTTCAAAATTATGCTTCCAGTAGGCGATACTAATTTATATCGATATTTCATCTGTAACTGTAGTTGTGTAAAAACATATTATTATATACCTACCTACTTCAGAAGTTTTATTATTTTTTTATTAATTGATTTTAAATTCGTCTTGCTTTTATTTAGAAGTCATACAATATTATTTTAACACAACGCATATGAATTCGTATGACTAAATTTACGATTAAAATATAATTAAAAAGAAGTGAACATGCTTGGTGAATCACTCTGTATTTATATAATTTTCAATGTAACATATCCCATTCAAAATGTTTGTGCACGTCACTTCTACGTCTGATATTACGTTGTAGATCAAATATAAATTTTTTTTTCTGTGTGATGTAAAGTTATAGTTCAATATACTATTAAGTTTTATGCCAAGTGGCAAGTTATTTTGCTAAATTATATTTTTATTCTTAGCACCTGCTGTATATAATATAGGTTTTGTGAACGTCTGATTCAAGAAACAGACAAATAAAATTTATTTTATTTTAAAAAAAAAGAAACTTATTGGTTTGCAAAACGACCAATCCATTCCAGTCTGTTTCGAGAACCAAACAAAAAGTTCATCAGATTTATGAATTGAACAATCTCACGACTGGCACGCATATACAATATATTATTATCGTGGTAGTTGAGCGCAAAGGGCATATAAAAATTCGTTTATCAATACAATGGTATTTAATTCTACACATTTATCCGCGTATAATAAAATACACAAAAAAAAAGTTGTTTTGGTATATTATAAGCTCCGTTTATCTGTTCGAGGAGGGTCGGTTTTGATCGAAATTTGTTGAAATATCGTCTCTCGTTTTGGAGAAAAATATTTTATTGAAATGTTTTTTTTTTCCACCCTTGAAGAATAAAACGGTAAAAACTGTATAAATTATACTTCAATGATATTGCGGTGTCAGGTTTATTATGATTATTATTATTATTATTATTATTTATCCTCTTATACATTTGGATACTAGCCAATAGTAGACGGCGTGGCGGTGGTTTGAATAATTATTTTCAAAGAAGTTTCAACTCATAATAATTAAGTCATATTAAAACGCAGCAAGATTCGATAATTAATACAAAACTCGCTGTGCCAAACACAATTACCACAAAAACCCTCAGCAATTAAGGTCCACTAAACGACTAAACGTCGATAACCCGTAGAATAAAAAATATAAGTATGCGCATAATATGTGCTCACAGTGTCCACATCGTATTATATTAAAATATAAACATTAAACATAAAATTTTAATAAGTTCAAATTAAATAATATATTTTTATTTTTTATCAACGGGACTAACCATATAATGTGATAAATATTAATGTTTATTATTATTATTTATTTTATTTTCATTCCAAACGATCGTACTATAATATTACGATGATCATAGTATAGTCGTATTTTTTAGACAGACGTCCCAGGCACTTTATAGTGTTTCAGTATGTGTTTTTTTTTTTTTTTATTAGCATTATTGGCATACAATATACGGATGAATATATTTAATGTTTTAATTTAGTAACAAATTCTAAGATAACTTTTTATCTAGAATTTATTTTTGTGGTATCGCTATACGGGAATGAACCGTAACATCATATTTTATCGAAAGAAAAAAAAACACAAATTACATTACAAATAATCACCAATATTTATATATACAATAAGGATATCTAATCGGAAGCTTCTGTGATCGACTTAAACTATATAAGCTATATTGTATAGTTTGATTTTTCTTAAGAATAATATATTTTGGTTGTTTTCAGGCTTGATTCCTAGTACTGCGGCTGCATCCAAATTCCATCCCAAGTATAAAAATTGAATTAAAAGAAATACTCTGTCCTGGTTTTTTAAAATGAATATTTCGATTTTGTTCCGTGTCAAATATTTAGTGTGTTGATTTATTGGTTTATACCATTTTCACCTATAGGTAGGCTTTATAATTTCCTTCTATATCTTAGTGTGCCGATATCTAAATTAATATAAAAATAATATTGTTTATTTAGATAAATAACAGTTGTATGAACATCACTAATATTTAGCTTAAATAAATTTAATAAGTGATGCATATTAATTTATATAATACTTCATCTTTTGTACATTTAAAACTTCATTGTTTCAGATAATGTCAGCTCTTTGTTTGATTGTTTGTTTTCTCAATATAGCCCATGTGCAACTAAAATAAAACGTATTTTTGCAGAATAATTTTTTTTATATTTTTGAGTAATCTTAGAATAAAATCACCTACATTACAATAACGGTAGTAAATAATATTTTCGAGGGTATGACATAATGATTTGCGTAAATATTGTCTCAAAACATTTTGAACATCATTTAAATTGTGACTTGAAGTGACAACATAAGTTGCGTACGTGCTTTGAGTGTGCGTACCTGACGGCGTTGCTGACTCCCAGATGGTTACCCATCCAACATTTTCAGCAACAAAATCCTCACAACATAAGCATTAAGCAATACGTGTTCAAATCAACCAAACCTCCCCCCTCCCAACCAACAAACAGCTAATGGTCGAAGTTGAAAGACTTAGGATCAATAAAATAAATAAAAAAATTAGAAATCGGTAAAGTGTATGTCGATTTGCTGTACAGCTGATTACAGTAATGTGTGGTATTAAATCTGAATTCAATGACATAATCTCATTGTATACCAAAAACGATTCTGATCGGAGACGGTTTGACAGTCTAAGTCCTAAGATGATAATATGTTATACTGTATTAATTATTTTGTTATTATTTCCAAAAAACATGTACTTATAAAATAAACTCAAAATTAATCAAATCAGATTCATTATGTATCCGACTCGATCATTCATAGTGTATACAATTTATTATAAAGTATTGAAATAATTCATTAACGACATTAACTATTACAATTAGAATATAAAGTATACTCTAGAAATTTTAAGAAGCCACGAATAATATTTTTAGATTACAAAAATATAACTATAATTGGTATTCTTGGTTATACAATATGTAATTTAATCTAAATTTGAACTTAAAATAACTATTAAAAAAATGTGTTTGTATTGCTCTTAGATTTTTTTTTTTCGAAGAATTATATATTTACGTGGAACCATGTTTTAAATTTTCATTTTTTAGATATCAATTTGAACATTTTATAAGTTTTTAACAATTAAAGAATTTGTAAATTTTCAATTAAGCAAATTTCGTCAAAATTTTAACTTTAAATGGTTTTAAAAAAAACGTGCATATATATTTTTAATATTTAACTAACTGCTATTATACTAACTTATGGGAAAGCTTGTATTAAATTTTCAAGTTTTTTTACAAAACAAATACAATTTTATTGTAGGATAAAAAACGGTAAATTTAAAATTTCTATAAATGACTGAAAAATTGTTGAAATATTTTGAAACTTTTATCAAGTATAGGAATTGATAAAATAAAAATTTGGTGAATATTTCAAGATTCTAGAATAATTCGTTTTTTAATAACAATAAAATAAGATTATAGGTACTAAAGAAATTAAGTGAATATCCATTGTTGTAATTCAAATGCTCATAAAAATTTAATTTGACATTCTGGTATAGATATTTTTATTTGAACCTTATATACCTTACAAAAAAGTGAAAAACACAACATTTTAAAATATAAAATATATTGCAATAAGTTAGAAAATAATACTATTGTATTTTATATAATTATTCTTTTTTGTTATTATTTAAAAAATGAATATGATAAACAACGTTGAAAATCAACCAAAAAATCAAAATCAAATATTTTTTAATGATTTTCAAAATGTTCATTGAAATCGAAAGAAAAATTAGTTAAATAATTTATTCCAAAATAATAATCGTTTTATTATTGTTTTTTTTTTTTTTTTTTTTTTTTTTGTAATAATAACATAAATCGATTTAGAATGTAAAATTTAACAAAATCTGATTTATTCATATAAATAGGTAATGATAAATAACTTATATGTGGCTTGGTGAGGCGCGGTCAAATCGAAAAAAAATTAAAATGATGTTATAGTAACCTAATTAAAAATCATAAAATCATAATATCATCAATACAACATTATTATATTAAATTTAATTAATCTGGAAAGAAATTGAGTGATATTGAAATTGAAATCAAAATCGTTTGTTTTGATTTAAAGCGTCACACTCGTTGCAGTGAATCATAATATATCGACGATGTCAGTAAAACGTGTCAATTTTCCGGATATAACGTGTGTCTTTATGTGAAGCTTCCCGTCCCGCGGCGGAGATGCAATCGTATCACGGTCGATCGGACAGCTATCTGATGCCTCGACAACGGTCCTCTGCCGCGCGTATGGTACTCGTATAATCGTTCAAGCAATTTCCACCTCGGGCAACCGTCTGGAACATCCAACAATAATGACACTTCACCGCCTCTCCATCGAGTGTGCAGAGCGAGTTGGTAGGTATGTATGCACATGCGTTTATAGAATAGACGCATAAAATGTGCGTGTTTGGTGGTGAGATTGATCGATGTTAATTGAAGGAAATATTGCCACGGTCGTTCAACACATTCGCACGACCGTACCTATACATGTATATATTTATGTATTTATTTACTCGTTTGCGTACGTGTGTTGTCCGGATACTCGAGTTATACACTTGTGTGCGTGCCTAAGTATATGCTGCGAGTGTAATATAAAAGGACGAAGGAAGTGGCGTATTTCGCCGGACGGACGGCTCGGAACACCGGAAACGGTTGTTCTGCAGCTCACGTGTCCGTTTTCCCACGCGCAACGAAATGGGGCCCACACACACTGTTGTACTTGTACACTGCACTAGCACACGAGATCTTTCGGTTTACTAGTTATATAATATGTACTTTTGGAGCCATTATACGGTCGGCCAACGCGTAAGTATATATTTTTACATCGGAAAAGTGTGTGTGTGAGCTTTTTAAGTGTGCGCGAGCGAGTGGCCGAGTAGCGTCCTTTTTCTCCCTCGTTTTACCTTTCGTCCATGGCGATCCCGCGTGTCCATATCTCATTCTGCAGACATTAACGTCCATTGGTACTTTCCACCTTCGCCCCCGTCGCTGCCGATTCGGTGAAAGGATCTCCGCTCTCAAAGGATGTTTATTATATATTATACATGGCGTTTTCGTTCAGGTATATATCGTACGTCGTTTTTTTCTCCATTATCGCATTCTGACTGCCACTCGTTCGTTCGCGAGGATTCACAACTACTACAGCCGTCCGATCCGTATCCAAACCCATCGTGAAAACATAATATAATAGTATCGTAATAATTATTCCGCTATACATATATTAAAGAGCCAAATATTCCTACACCTTTGCCTCTCATCGCGATAAAGCAGACTTGGATTTCTCATCCTCAGTACTAAATGGTTTCCCTGCTCCTCAGGTCACCAAACTACTTGTAGCGCCACAATATTATATTATGCTCAGAGTCACAACTCACAACAAATAGTATTATTTAATCCCCAGGCCACCCATCAATCATTTTTCCTTAATTATCGTTTAACTATATTGTAAACTTTATCTATAGCACTCGATATTTCTATAATATTATTTTTTTGTAACTATACTCACATTATGTATAACTATATATTTTAATCACATTTCCTGTAATAATATCTAAAATTTCCGTTCGCGTTAAAAAATAGTTATAATAATAGTAATAATAATATTAATAAATTATTCTTTTTACGGCAAACCGGATCAGATAAACTAATATAACATAATACAAAATTTTAAATTGTCATTAACATTCTCAATAGTAATTATTTATAACTTATAAACTATATAATGTACCTATACTTAATCTTTTCATTGCATTATTCAAATTCTATAAAACAATAAAACCTCACCCGAAACAGTATTGTAAAACATTTGTAAAAAAAAAACAGTGAACTTTCTCCGACAGCCATGATGCCAAAGTTTCAATGATGATAAAAATAATAATAATAATGCATTTTCGTTGATCTATACAGTATCGCAGACGCGTCTTTAGCACATTAAAACGAAGGCGGTCGCGATAGGGTAGATCCTAGTTTAAAGATCCCCTGCGATTATTCTCAAGACCAATTATAATGACATTTATATATTTTAATAATTTTATATTTGCGTTTGACATCCAAGGTATTTCAAACGAACTACTAGGTATATCAACGTAACTTCCATACATATTAGTTACTACAAACTTTCATTGGCAACCATAATAAATTCGTATACTCTTATAGAGAATTTCGTTAAATAGAATTCAATTTATTAGGTTTTTGGATCTCAAAAATATTTCGATAAATAGAAATTTTTGTTAAATGGATGTTCGTTTTACGGGAATTTTATTGACGCTGTAGTTATAATATGATAAAATATAATTCGGTAAAAATGAGAATACTAGGAGAAACCGCGTTTAACCTGAAATTTTACTGATTCGTCTAGGTATTCCAATGCATGCAAATTAATTCAATCAAACTACGAACGGTCATTGCAGTTTTGGATTTTACAGTTAATGATAAATGGTAAATCCTAGGAAAATAATTATCTGTTGTGGTTAAAAAAAAGTTAACAAATACCAATGACAAAATGTTAAAAATCAAAATCATTTTATTAATCGTAGTGAAATAAATATTTGAACAAAATGTTATGATTTTAGATAATTTATAAATATTAATGGTTTTAAAAAATGCATAATATTATTCTATATTTTTCACTCAAATTAAATTTATCTACCACACTATAATTTTAGTTTATTATAAAATATCCTAGACTTACACTCCGTCTCCGTTCAGAATCGTATAACAAAGAGATATCATTGCCAAATACCAACACAGCACTTGGGAAATGATAATATTTTGTAAATATTTTGAAGTGATTGAATAAAAAATATTTGACCAACAATATTGTAGAAATATTTTCCTCTCATGATAACCAAATATTATGCTATATGATTGCATCAAAATGTTGATTAAATATTTTTTTTAGGTTTGTATGAAAATGTTTTTTTTTTTTTGAAAATATATAAGTTTAAAATGTTTTGTAAATGTTCTTTATGAAATATTTTCCAAATATGAGCTTTTTGGCCAAAGAATATATTATTAGAATAAATTATTTTCTAATTATTTACGCAACTTTTTTAATTATTTTCGTTAAAATATTTTTACCAGAGTTATTAAATATTTTGATTGATTCTGTGTGGGTGAATTCAAGTTTAACACCGTCCATTATGCTGATTCACAAACACTTGAAATCTATCGCGAACAGCAGATTGGTATTAACCTGCTCTTTTTTTATTAATTCATTTATATTTATTTATTGACTTAAATATTTTTAGAACAAATTTCAAAAACCAATTTTAATTTTATAACACATGGTCTAGACATTTTTTTTTTTTTGACACATATTTTGAGAACACTGTACTTTTTTTATCCAAAAACATATCATTTTTCTGGTTCATTAGAATCAAGGGTATTATTATTTGAGATTTGGCCGAATTAATTTCTGTGTCTTGAAATCGACCAAGACCACATTCACCCAGATCCAAAATTCTAACATTAGCAGTTATTACATAAATTTAAGTTTTCGTGGTATTCATACAGTGTAACATCGATTATCCGGAGAAACGGTGGGGAGATGGATAAATGAAAACCACTGTTAATCGATACTTTTTATAATAATAAAATTTTGAATTTTTTTATTTGATTAGAAATTTAGAAATACATACAATAATGTTATACATTCATAATATTATATACAAAATGTTATCATATAACAGTATTGTTAATCTTCAGACAATGATACAAAATTTTTTTTTTATTCCTTTAAAAAATATAATAACAAAAAACAATCAACCAGATTGTACAAAACGGAGACCAGTCGGCGAAGTCCCGGACGGGGCTTTTTGTGAAAAGCACGAACACTTATGAATATAATATTTTCATGTTTCCTGTATCCCTTTTATCATAATTGGATTTAAATACTATACGTTTTGCAAAGCAAACATCATAAATAAGGTTCATATCGTTTTTTTTAACGACGTTTAAGTATTTTTAATTTATCGTTAGATTGTTTTCTTTTAGAAAAACGTTTTTCATTATCGAAATGTGTCATCTCAAAAAACTTTTGTTCTTTTGACATACATGACTTTATAAAAGGGTTTGTGTGCAGAAACCCATCAACAAAGTGTTTACAGGGAAAAAATGCGAAAGAAGACCCCATCGTCGAAAAAACTTAAAGATCCGAATCATCACTACGCTCTGTATACAATCGGCTATTCGTATCGATAAGAATCTGTAAAAGTTATTTTAAATGCAGTGCTTACTTATCTTTACGAATGATAAAAAAAAGCATGCGTTCCAATCGATAAGTTCTGTATTTTATAGCAGGAAAAAAATGTGGTTAATATACCATACCTGATACCCACTCTTTAGGTATACCAACTACCAAGTAAGTGATCTGTACCATGCAGAACTGTTATTAAAATAATTCTTTTTAATTTTATGTATCGATCCAGATAAATATATTTTTTATTTGCGACAGTTGTATAAAAAGTTATTTTATGAATAAATTCATACGAAAAGAATATTCTACCTACCTAATAATATTATAATGTTGATAACTTAAGCTTTTTCACGATCGTTTTTAGAATAAATTATTATAAATGTCTGTATATGCATTATTATAATACTATTATAGAATTAGACCAAAAGAAGACAGCACAAAAAAGGTTATTTGTGCAGATTGACCATAATCATGTTAATTATATTATTATTCAATTATTGATAGTAAAATACGTAGAATAAATACGTAATTGATTTATTGTAATTTAGTTGTTGTTTTTAAGCATCAAAAAGTTCATGATTCTTCGAATTCATACCTAACGCGTATGGTTCGATGTTGTTATTTTCGTTTAAAAATAAAAATTGAAAATTACCTAATGTTAATTTTATAATAGTTTTGTTATACGTACTATGCACCCCATCATAAAACCATAGAAGTAAAAATGCAACTCTTTCGATATCAATAAATAATAAATTAAAGTTATATTTGGTGATAAAATATTGTAATGTGTACAATAATTTTTCATGATATTATATAATATTATGATTAATTCCAATTATTCGTTTAATGTAGAATTAATTAGGTGCATGAATACAAAACGTTGTTGTTTTTATAAACATATAAATACCTCGTTGTTTTATTGTTTTTAAGCCTGTTATACAAAACATATTCTACTGGCGTGTAATGTTTATCATTTTATGTGAACAGTCGAAAACCGTAATAAATGTCGAATACATATTATAATATTACTATAGTTCAGGATTGGCTAAAATATTTATGTAATAAAAAACATTTTAAAAAATTGGATAATTATGTCAGTATAATATAAGTATAATGAGATTGTACTAATTGTCTAAATGAATACCTACACTTAAATATATCATAATTTATTTTATGGTTAGTTTATAATTTTAATAATGACTAAATGTAATGACGTAATTTATAGTAAGTTGTCAATTAACATTGAAAACGTTTTAAATAAAAACGGTATTATAACAATAATGATGATCAACAACAATTGATCTCAAAAAAATAAAAAATAAAAACTTTTCATATGCATAAAAAAAATAACAATAATACGGTAAGAGTCAAACTGTGTATTACTGTTAATACTCATTTACAGACAAAAACATTTTGGTAAAATAAAAAATATGAACTTAGATCAACGCATTTACTTTGTGTTTACAGAATGAGTGCCTATATAGGTATGGCTCAATCATAAAACAAATAAGTATCCAATATTTGTTCGCATAGTATTCATATATTTACACAATAAATTCGTTGATTTGATTTTCCCATACTTTATTAATAATAAAAAAAAATTACCTACCTACTGTGATACTTTTTATAAAAATGTTTAGTGTTAAAAATCATTTATCTACGTAAATTATTTCGATAATATCCAAAAATATCGTTATGAGTAGAAATTATTTATGCTTACTGTTAAAGGACAAAGTGAAGTTTTCCTAGAATTATTTCACAAAATACTATAATAAATAATATACAATAACTTATCAGTTTGAAGTGACATTGAAAAACGTAAGAATAATTTCATAGAAACCCCGTTATAGGAGTTCAAACACACCTTTTATCTAAAATTAATCGGCGATTGGCTAATTTATATAATTAATGCAAAACAAATATTACGGTGTTGCAGATCGTTTATGATGTAGCTTTTATCAATCTCTCAAGGCCAAAATCAAACAATGATCAATGTATATTATAATATATATATACATATACATTATTAAAATTAAACGGAAAAATATAAATAACTCATATTATATATGTACTTGCGTGGATTAAATATTAATTATTAATATGAATAACACGAGTAAATTGTAAATTCGTTTTATTCCAAAGAAAATAGTTATAACCTTGTTATAATAATCGATTAACTTTATCTAAATGCAGTAAAACTATAAAGTGTTGTCCTAGACATTTATAAAAAAATCATATATTTCATATCAACTAACAATTATTTTTATCAAATTAATTAATTAGATTAATTAGAATAACATATATTTCTGTTTTCAATACGATGCTGCAGACTTAAAGGTGATAGTCATCTATCTCGTTTTTGCAATGATATTGCTCAAAGTAAACACCAACTCTATAATTTTTATGTTTTCATTGATATGAAAAAATGCATAATATTGTAAGTTATACCTAACTTAACTAGTTAAATAAAAATATGGTTTACACGCATGACTGGACTGGCTAGTATGATGGGTGGGTGGTACCTGGCTGGCATGGTAAAAATTTGAGTGGCATGTATAAATTTGGGCCAATTTAATAAAAATTTGTATAAATGGTTTCAATTACAACTTTAGAAATAGGAAAGAACACTAAACAAAGTGTCTAACCAAAAAAACTATTTTTGGATTATATTGTTGGCCCAAAATGTTGGCCGAATCTTTTGTTTCTCCGTGGCCATTTTTTGTGGCTAATTTATTTGTGTACATTTTTAAAGTGATAAATTGAGTCCCGAAGAAAAAAAAATAGAAATATGTAAGTTGGGTCGTGATTTCAAACCCATATACAGTACCTGGTGTTGCCACCATTTATATAACTTTTTTGATCTATAGAATTTATAACATAATTGACAAATTTAATACAATAAAAGATAATAAAATATTTAAAAATGAGATGAATAGACAAATCTTTTTTTTTCTGGGACTTAACTTACTAACAAATTTTTTTTTTTCCCAGGACCCAATTAACCGAGACTATGGCACCGAAGTCCATATTAAGTCTGGGTATGGCACCAACTATTTTTTGAAAAATGTGGACGGCTGGTAACATTTTACTTACATAATAACTTATTATGAACATGAGTAAATATTATGAGTACCTACCTAAATGTATATTTGGCTAACTATGTAAGTTAGTACTATATATATGTAAGTTACTATATAACTAAGATATTGGGGACAGGAAGTTTTGAAATAATATTACTCGGCCAAATTTTAATAACGTCGGCGTCACTGAATCGAGGAAAGGTTATTTTGGGCCCAATTTACGGTTCCCACAATTTTCTACCCCTGTTCACGCGTCATGTTTAACTATACCTATATAATTCATAGTTATAGTTGTTCGTTAACACAATAGGTACAACTACCTATGTATATATATATATATATATATTTAGTGAACACTTATCTATATAACGGCTAAAAATAATTTAAAACCAAATTAACATAATATGCTGTAATTTAACGAGCCAGTATATTATAATAGCAGGTTCCATTACAATTATTATTTATTTAAAATCGTTTTTCACTCAGTTAGGTAAAATTTCAGTATATCTATGAAAAAAAATTGTATTTTTTGTAAGGTGTTACAAATAATAATCAATATTTATTTTATTTTTTAAATATCACACTTATATTTACTTCCAATTAAAAATACTTAATTACACAAAATAATAAATACCACGTTTGTTCTGTTTAAATATGCCACATAGGTACTAATTATAAAATCATTCTATGATTTACAATAAAATTAATACTGATTAACTTATTTTATTTATTTTGTCTATATTATTATTATCTTATCATTACCGAGTAGTTTATTCCACCGTACTTTTAAGTTGATACAATAATTGTTTTGTTGTAAGTACATTAATTGTAAATTGTTACTTAAAATACAGTCTTAAAATATTTTATCACATAAAATATTGTATATAATACACAAAATATATTTTGGCTTTTGGCATTTATGATGATAATAACATTAATGTAATAACTACGAACTAAAATATTTACAGATCCATTTCCAATTATATGAAGCATCTTCAGTAATTTTCTTATCAGTTTTCGGAAATAATTTTCAAAAGCACTGTTTAATTAAATGTTTTTAATTCTCAATATAATTGAATATTCCTAAGTAAAATAGATACATAAACGATTAAACACATAATCCAAACGAAAATCACATGCCAAATAACTAAATCGATATTTTTTATGATTTTTTTTCCACCTTATGATATTTTCTACGAAAATATAGACCATAATATATAAATCTATTTGGTGTTCACTTTAAATTCAAATTTTGTATAATATATTCCTGAAAAACGAAAATTGTCCACTTTTATTTTAAATGTACATTCCTATGCACGTAGAAATAAAATGCTCCTTTATTCAATACTATCCGATCCTGAACGGCAATCCCCGTGACAAATTAAATACTCGGTCGAAAACATTTTTGAACTCCGTTAAATATTAATAACCTATATTTTTAGCACAGATATTTTAGGTTGTTTTGACTAGATGTAAAATATCCAATAAATATTATATCAAAAGAATCTAACACTATATTTAAAAAAATAATCATTCAACTAGGTATAAAATATACATAATTGTATATAAACAAAATTTAATAATATATTATAATAAAATATCGATAAATATTATATCCTGTAGGATGTATGTTAGTTTAAAACATTATTTAGTATAGTAATCAACAAAATAATTAATTAGGTATTGATTGTTTATTAAATAATAAAATTTAATTATAATCCTAATAATCAATATAAAAATTGAGTATTAAATTAACGAATTATGATTTGTAATTTTTGTTTGGCAAGATTTTTGTTCTGGACTAATTTTCAATTTTTTTTTATAAAAACAGTAATTCAACCTGAAAAACATTAAGTTACTCTTACAACTTAACAGCATCGAATTTATTGGCGTCATCGATGGTACAGCTGTCCTGTGTGGGGTGGAATTGATATACCTTGAGGCTGTTCCCCTAATAAAAAAAAAGACTCGTGGAATCGATAATATCCCACATCCAAGAGGCTTATCAATCAACAATTTATTTCACGTATAATCCATAATCAAAGTGGTTAGTTATTCGTTTTTCGCACAGTGCAATTAAATATTAAATATTAATTATATGATTTATTGTATTTTTGTATTTAAGTGAAAGTACAGGAAAATGACACCATTATTGACGTCGAAGCGCCAATATACGATTAGTACAAACGATTTCTGAGCTGTTTTCAACAATATATTATATTCCACAGTAATTTATGGTATTATGATGTAATAATGGGTGATTTATTTGTTCAACGGGAGACGATCAATATTTACAAAATTATTGACGCTTTTGAAAATATTTTTTTTTAATCGTTTCAAGTAGTTATGTTAAACAACATTTTATTTTTTTAAATATTATATATATTTTTTAACTTAATATTTGTTTAGTAGTTATTAAGTATTTAATGAATGGTGAGCTGAGTAGAGTAATTCGCGGTTACCCGGTAAATTATTGGAGCATTGTTGGTCCATTTAAAAACTCTTATAACTCATACAGTCATAAAATACTCGTCCTAAATTTGATTATTTTTTTCAAAACACTGAAAAAAATATTCTGCTTAAATAAAATTCTATTTTAACATTCAAACAAGTAAATATATATTATACGTATATGTGTGGCTTGGCGTGACACGTTGGCTGCTACCAATCGCGGAATACGACTGGGAGTAAGTAACGGTCAACATCAACTAGCTCTCGGATGGGTGACTACCCGGGTTCATAGTAGTTAAAAACCTTGCCACACAAACACGTGTTTGCTACCTACCGTAATAGCCGTAAAAACAACCTACCGTACCAAAACCTTACTTCTACCACAGCTCATAACCTCTAAAACAGCTAATACCCTTAGTCACCGGGCTTAAAAAAAAAGTAAATATATACATTCTAAAAATATATGTTTCTATTTTTTTTGTTTTTTTTTTTAATAATTTGTTTTGTATTGACTAAAACTGTGTATATTTCTTTTTCAAAAACGTTAATCCTTATTGAAATACCGAGTTTCTTATACGTAAAAATTATCACCTCTGGTGATGTATGATTTAGTGTATGAAAACATTACTATGAACTTTTTATCATACCGTAGTTTTGTAGGCAGAAGCAAACATTTTAGACGTACCTAGTTACCTAATAATCATTAAACTAAAAAACAACCACGTGCTTTATACTGTGGTTTTATAGAAAAAGACTATTTGACGTTATAATTGGTGGTACTAAAAAATAAAACTGTTGGTAAATATTATTATATTTAAAACGGAATGATAAATGCATGATTCCCTAGTACTCGTGTGTCTCTTTACGGTCGGTGGTTTGTTCAACTTTTGACCACGATGACCCGACTGATGATCTTTTTCCTATCTTTACACATTATTATTAACCACAAATTTTTTCTTCGCGATGGATTATAAAATTAACTTCTTTTACATATTGTATTTTTTTTTACACTTGTACAAATTATTCGTATAATATTACGAGTGAACGTGTGATATAATAGTATATTGGTTCTGAATTTCTGATGAATAATTAATTAATATTAATAATAGGTTAAATCAGAGGTTTTAAATATATGATAAATATTGTGTTTTTCGTGTTAACACTATGATTTTCAAATCTATTAATCATTGATTGTTTATTTACAAGAAACGTCGACAAAATGTAGGTTAACAGAGATTTTTTAGAATACAATATACTTTCAAACTAGGTACAATCAACTACAATCAATTATGCATTGTAGTGGTTTCGAATATTTTTGACATTATTATTTTATCTTAAATCTGTATAATGTATAAAAAAAGATCTCTAATGCTGACTAATCAAAGTAAAACAAAACCATGATCAACAGAGACAGTGGAGTAACTAAGATTTTAGGGCCCGTACTACGGGTTCAGTGAACCACAAAATGCATGATCAAGCCGCCTCTGGCCCGTAGCATAAAATTTTCTGAGGCCTCTTAAATTTTACAAATAAACAAAAAAAATATAATAACTCTTCACTATTTAAAGTTGAAATTTATATTAAATACCAAAATAATAGTATTTACATATTTATTATTTTGCAAAATCTAACAAAAAAAAGAAAACGGTATTTTTGGTTAGACTTGGGACTTTATAAGTTTTTGGCCTATGGCATTTGCCCACCTTGCCCAACCGGTTTTTACACCATTAGACAGAAACTGAAATTTTTATACGGCACTGTAGTAATATGTGATAAATATAAATAAGCATATTTTTTAATGTAGGCCAGTGAAGCTAAATGTGCAGAGGCAGCTAAATTGTAAATTAGATATAAGGCAAAAAGACCGAGAGAGTTGGGGCAGTCGTGGTACCCGAGTACTACGACATACGAAGATTGTATTGATTGTGTTTGTTTGTGTTAATGTGCATTAAATAAAGCGTTTTAACTCATTGGATTGTTTTTTTATCGACTATGTTCTATGCTGTATTGATTCCTGTAGCTGTAATTATTATTGTCTCGATCTCTCAAGTGTGATCTGCTTAATATATAACCTCTATCGTTGCCTGTATTTTGTATAGCTTCTCTATTACATGAGTTATCTCTATATTCGTAATTATTTGAATCGTATTTATAATTTTTTTTTTTTTTATAATCTTGATTTGTATTAGTATCGTTTTGTATTTTACCATAGTGTTGTCTTTCTCTGGACACCGATCTGTCTCGGCCATAGTGTTCTATTCCCGCTAGATTCTCTACTTCTGTAATTAAATTTTCCTGGGTATGGACTTTTATCTCTGTATTCACATTGTCGTCCTCGATAATAACTTCTGCTTCTATCTTCGTTATAGCTATTATTTTTATTACTTTATCGATTATCTATTTCATCATAGAAATTAACGTACTTATTTCTTCTTCCTGCAATATTGATTTGTTTAATATTTTTCCTTAACTGATTTATCTCTTCTTTGTATTCTATATCTTTTTCTATTAACTGTCTTTTTAGTTCATCAATTTCTTTTCCTTTTTCTCTTCTTGTTTTTTGGTTTAGTTGAGATACATGTTCGTTAAGAATTTCTGTATAGTCACTTAATTCTGGTCCGTGGTTATTAATTCGAAATTGCATTAGTTCAAATTTTTTTTAATTTTCCTTTAACTCCTTTAAATAATTATTATTGTCATGTAATGAGATTGCATGTAATACTTTCTCTTTTAATCCTTTTAAAATATATGTGCGAATTTCATCTTTACCCATATTTTTATTTAATTGTCTGCATATATTTTCTATTTCTGTTACAAAACGCATTATAAACTCTGTTTCTCCTTTTCGTCTATTTTCTAATTTAGTTTTTAAAATTGTACCATAGCCTATTGATTGAAATTTGTTGAGAAACTCCTGTTTTAAATTATTCCATGTCCAGTTATTATGTTTGTCCTCCAAATTTTCTAAAAATGTACTTGCTGTACCTTTTACAAATACTTATAAAAATCTTACTTTATCTTCGTCTTTCCAACCATTTACGTCTGCTGCTTTTTCGTATTGCTTAAAATATTTTCTTACGTCCTCATTACCTGAGAAATGGTCTGGTTTGATCATTAGAATTTTGTCACTCATTATTTGTGTTCGTTTATTTAACGGAGTAACCTGAATTTCGGAATTTAGGTTATCACCTTTTTGATTATTTATTGTTATTGCTTTGCTTTTGTTTTCGAATTTTGGTTTTTCACTTGTGTTATTAGAATCAATACTATTTGTAGAATTATTAGTATTTATTAATTTATTTTCAATAATCTCACTATTAATTGTTTGATTATTGAATTTCAATTTCTCATAAATATTATTAGAAGTATTGTAAATCTCAAGATTTTTTAATATATTTTCATAAGTATCGGAACTTTCCTTTTGACGATTTTGGTAAGTTATATTTGTATTTTCTAAAATATTTTTGGTTCTTTTTACAAATGAGCTCGTACTGGCATTAATATTATCATATAATCTTAAGTTATCTCTTGATATTTCTGAAAAGCTGTTTGAAATTGATTTATCGCCTTTACTTATGTCAGGACTTGAATTGCTTGAATAGGATATTTTTGCTTCTCTTTCTAATTGCTTAAAATCGATTTTATTAGTTTTTGCTTCGATCAAAACTAAGTTACGTTCCTCTTTGCTTAAAGCATTATCTAAGTCGTTTAATGTTATAGTGCCTTTTCAATATCTACTAAGCCTAGATCTTAATTCATTAGTTTTACCTGTTGATTTAAATTTTTTATTGATACACTATTGTATTAATAACGGTTTTTTATTTTATATATTTTCATAGCTATATTAATTGTGATTGAAAGATCTGATTCAGGGTCTTTAAGTTGATTCATTAAACTATAAAATTAATTTGAATAATCCTAAATCTATACTTAGACATATTAACTGTGTTTTGTTATAATTAATTATCTGTAACTAAAATTGTATACCTATAATATTGTTAAAACCCCTACAATTTTGAATTATTAAGGAGTTTTAATAAATGTATTGTAAGAGAAATTTATTAGGAGTGTTTAAACAGCAAATTTACGAATGCCGTTGGGCACCACTGTTGTATATTATGTACCTTTAGATTCATACGCTTAATCTCTAATTATTTGACTAAAAAGACCATGATGAACTAACCGGTTTCAATTTAGCCTTTAATAATAGATAGAAAACGTAATTTAAATACCTTTGTCCTCAAGACCATAAGTTAATCGGTTTCAGATCGGACTCGTTTATTCTAGCAAGTGGCACCTAATTTAAAAACACAATCCAATGAGTTAAAACCCTTTATTTAATGCACATTAACACAAACAAACACAATACAATCGTCGTATGTCGTAGTACTCGGGTACACGACTGCCCCAACTCTCTCAGTCTTTTTGCTTTATATCTAATTTACAATTTAGCTACCTCTGCCCATTTAGCTTCACTGGCCTACATTACAAAATATGCTTACTTCTATTTATCACATATTACTACAGTACCTACTTACCACAGTGTATATAGGAGTGCACTGAGAAAAACTTTTTCAAAAATTGCATTTTAAAGATAGACTCATTACAGCGATTTTGTTTCGGAATAAAAAACTTGAACAATAAAAAATAAATACAATATTTATTTACTAATAAATTTCTATTTATTTCTGTAATGAATTTTAAAACCTTCAACCAATCATTTAATTTCAATAGGTATAATCAGTGCCGTATTCATGGGTGGGCTTTTGGGATAAGCCTCTCCCCCTCGAAATCTTAGGTGAGATATTTTTTTAGTAATGCGTAATGGGTTTATTTCATAGACTCATAGTAATAATGTTGATGGGTGAGCTTAGATTTAAAATAGTGACAATTTACATTAATATATTAAATAGTATTCGTATATATTATATGATTTTAATTATTTCTTATCTTCCTCTAGAGTTAAGTATTAATGTTTAAGCCCCCCCCCTTCAGAAAACAAATCCTGAGCACGGCACTGAGTAGAATAATGAAAGTAGTGTCAGACATGGACATATAAATATGAACAATAATATCATCAAAATAATTAATAAGACGAAATTATATTGAAATACATTAGCCAAAATAAAGGGAACGTGGGGGAATGGCGGCCAGTGGGTAATGCCGGTCAGTGACATATCTCATGAAATATGATAACTAAAATTTAGATTTTCACGTTATTTGATAAGTGTTGTTATCAAAACCTAATCTCAGATGTCTCAAAATGATAAATAGATTTTTTCCCACCAAAAGTTCGTTATCAATTTTATTATTAATTTCGATCTAATATTTTTTTAAATTGAAAATCATCTGAAGGTAAGAGTTTTAATTTTTTTTTCTACATTTGTGGTTTTATTTACCTCTAAATATTGTGAGGATTGCAATTATGTCATCATAATTTTATTAACTTAAATACTATGGTTTTTAAGTAAATGCATGTATTTTAAAAAAACTATGAAAGGGGCATTAACGGCCAAATGTGATGGGGTAATGGTAATGGTAATAGCCTATAATTTATATATTAGGCAACTTATATTTGTTTATAATAATATATAACCTGATATACAAAAAACAATGCATAAAAGTATTTTAATTGAAATAAATTAAAAGTTTGTTCACTTTTTAGTAAGTACTTAATATATATTTTTTTATACTTTTAAAATTTAAAAATTCAAAAATTCAACATTTATAATGCATTTTAGGAATTCTTAATATTGATAAATAGAAATTTATATTTTTTCCTATACTTTTACATGTATTTTTGTGTGACTGGTATTACCCCACTATATATGGGTAATGCCGGTCATTTGTGTTTTTTAAATGAAAAAAAATAATATTATACTTAACTTTAAAAATTTGTAACTTATACATGTAGTAGCTAACAACTTTATAGTTCTAATGTTAGCAATAGTAAAATATTTGGTTCATTATTACCGGAGATACACGAACTCACACTTAGGTGGCGGCCATTCCCTCATCTTCCCCTATTATTAGAAATATTTGGATATCACATTAGATAAATATTTGTTTACAATAATGCTTCTTGCTTATTGAACTTAACGAAGGTAAATTGCCAATAATGAGTTGTTCAGAAGCAATATGTGTAGCTAGGATAAATAATTATTACATCAAGAAAAATATTTAAAATAATATAATAACTTACCGTCTGATTTCTAAAAAACTATAAATATAAATAATAAATGTATTGAAAAAAAATTATGCTTTAAAATTAAGCCATCGAAATATAATTCTCTTTTAAAATTCCAAGTATGATGATATATGCTTTATCCTTAGCCATAATATGTAACAATTTAACACTAAAACGAGTTTCGTGGATGATTATTATAGCGACTACCTAGTAATGAACTGATAAAAAGTATTTACAAATGTGTTAATCATATACCTATATCACCTTTTTTTGTTCTGTAAAAATTAAAATAAATATCAATTGTATTAAATAAATTAACAAATTAATATAATAACTAGGATTATTTAAATCAAACTCAATAATATTGTTAGAACCTACTATTATCTCAATTTATTCGTTCAAAAATACGTCGGAGTAGGCATTGAAATGTTGAAACATCAAGTTCAATAAAATATATGTATAAGTACAATATCAAATTGATATATAAATAAAAATATATATAGTAATCGATAATATTAATTAATTAAAAGCCAAATGATGAACAATGGAAGGTCATATTACAATGCTTGTTCCATAATATGTTAACGGCAGTAGTTTTGAAATATATAAATCATAGTTATTTAACGTTAGGGAAAATTCAAAATAACAATTGTTTTGCACCCATTACAATAATACGATTTGATAGAAATAAAAATACATTATTTTTATTTGAGTACCTATATGTAGGTTATACATGATTTTAAGATAGTAATGTATCCCCGTGACTCGACGTATTGAAATTTTCAAATAAATAAATGATTTAAATATTATGATTATCTCTGTTAATAATATTCTTATATTCACGAACGTCAATAGAACAATCAATTTTTATCAAATCGATGTGTCTTAAAAACAAATTATTTTATGAACAGGAAAATATGAAATCAGAGACGATCTTTAATATTAGGCCGTTGTTATAAAATTTCGTTTTTTAATAATGTAAACTTAAGTGTGCTTTGAAATTCTTAACTTATAATAAAATAGTAAAATACTTTTCTGAATAAAGTAAAAATATAAAAATTGCACAAATAGTTAATAAGTTAATAAGAAGTAGAAAACGTCTAATTGGATCACGGTATATGCCATGTCTAACTTATTTGATAAAATAACAAAATGATTCAATTTCGATTGTTATACTAAAACATTTTTAATAAACATATATTTTACTTCAAATTATGAAATTATATATACCTAGATCTACATTTAAAATTAAAAAATGTTAGTTTTCTCATCAACCATTATAAGTATTAAAAAATTATGGCCAATATATAGGGTACCTACTTACATCTAAGTACATGATTACAGAATAAACTTTTGAATACAAATATCAAGCATTTCAAAAATTTTGAAAACTTAAAATGCCTTATAGACATCTTAAATTTCTCTAAACATAATATTGAAAATCCCATTAAGTATTGAAAATTATAATTTAAGTAACATTAAAATGTTTCGTGTTTCTACGCTAAATACTTTTCAATGGGTACAACGAAAAAAATGTCATACAAATTTAACTACAGAATTCATTAAATTACACCTTGTTTTATAATACTAATAAATAAAATAAATAGCAACGCTTATATTATAAAACCTTGTATACATTTTAAAATCTTAGTTATGAATATTTAAAACTTCAACTACCTACAAACTAAATTAAACATTGTCTTGACTTGGGTTATATTTATTAAAATTCTAACTTTAAATGCTTATATTGAATTTTCAAGCTTTTTTGTTGCATTTTCAAACGTTTTCTTCAGCCCTTCGGATAGCTGTATTCGACGTTTTTGTAGTTTCTGAAGCAGAAATCACGAAATATTATTACATTATAATGTACATGCATACACGTGTGTATTAAATATTAATATAGCGATTCAACAATTTTCAAGCCCGTTCGAATCACCATGACTTTTGGATTAGCCCATGTTTGGATTAACGAGACCTTACTGTACATCTAAGATAGTTTATCGCTATTTCATTTATATTATTTGAAATGAAAAGGTTGTAACTGATATTTCTTTGTTTGACTCATATCATTCACATTTGTATGAGTTAAAACCTTTTCATTTTCTATATCTTATTATATAATCAACAGATCGATACGATTTCAAGGTTGAATTATACAACAAAAAATATAAAATAATCATATGCGAAAAACTATTTTTCAATGAAAATTTATTTAGAACCTTTTCATTCTGAGACGAAGATTGCACAAATATTAATAACTTTTAAAATATATTAATTAGAAAATAATATGCAATGCAGTCAATTCATAATTATAGTACAACCTTGAGAAATTTAAAAAGTCTATTTTTTGTGGAATAAATTAATAATATATAAAAATTTCAAATGATTCATATGTAGGGTGCATTGTTTTAAAATTTTAACTGATATATGTACTTAGACAGTTAGATATAAATTTTAAAATAATGAATTGAATTTCACATGAATATTTTATATTTTAAGAATATCTTCACCAATCATTTTTAAAGAGTAAACGCCGAATTAAACACATGTTATCAATAATATCGTTTACATTTTAGAATATATTTAATTATTATATTTTTATGTTATTTCACATAGATATTATATAATATATTTTACATTAACTTAAGTATTCTTTTTTTTTAAATCGTGGTTAACTTTTTGTTATCAGTTATACTTCACTGATATCGCTAATGAAGCATATTAGATGTAAATTATATCCATTAATTAATGTGGTCATGAACATTATTTCAGGAATAAGTTAAGTAGGTGAAATGACACAAAAAATTATTTAGAAAAAAATATAATCAATTTTATTTGCTAAATTTTATACGAATTTTATTAGGTAAAATTCTACATATTTTATTCCCTAAGAAAGACAAATTATTGCTGGATGACTATAACAATTGTATTGAAAAATGTTTGAAAATTCAAAATGAAACAAACAATGCCTGTTAATAAAAATAGATATTACAATTCAATAAGTTTTTTTTTTAATTTAGCTATTATTCATATGCAGGGTTATTCACCAAGCATACTCACCCCAAATTTTCCAATAATAATGAAATTTTTCAAATTCTAAATTTTGGAATTTTCAAATATAATCAAACGCCATATTTTCAAACTCTTGAGATTTTTATTCTACTTAAGGAGTGTTCTGTGGCGATACAAACTTTTGTTTTACAAACGAGAACCCCCCTTTTTACTGTACATTATATAGTAGATAATTTAAAAAAAAATGTTGATGTACCTAATTAAAAATTCAAATGAGTAGTTTCTTAGTTATTAAATTGTTCGTACTAAAGATAATAATCCTTAAAAATTGTTTTTTAAAAGTATAATATACACGTTCTTTTGGAACTATTATTTATGATACTTAGGTCGTTTTTACAAATTACTTATGTTGATAGATAATGACTTATATTTTCAAATCCACCATACATCACATATATTTTAAATCTAAACTATGGACCTTTTATCATTAGAACACAAAGTTAAATAACTCAAAAACTACTCGTTACAATTTTGATTTCAATACATCAAAATTCTCAAAAAATCAAATGTTAAATAATTTACAGTGAAAAATTGTGGTTCTAATTTGAAAACCAGAAATTTTTATCACCACAGGACACTCCTTTAGTGGTACAAAAAATCTCAAGACTTTGAAAATATGATCTTCGTGTATATTTAAAGTTTCCAAAAATCATATTTTGAATGGCTGCATTTTTAAAGAGATAAAAAAAGTGAACATGCTTGGTGAACCAGCCTGTTAAAAGTAAAAGTAACCATCATTTGATTTTTTCATATTTTATTCTCGATTATTTTGGTTATTGAAAATCCATAATTTAATATTGAAAGGTTTTAAGTAATTACGATTTAAAGATAGTATAATGAATAATCTAATTATCTACATATTGAAAATGAAACAAAAATGTATTTAAAATTATAATCGTGAATCGAAACAAATCCGAAATTTTAAAACATCTATGACTTAAGGAATCTTTAAGAAAGATTGAAAATATCTATAAAGGTATATAATGTCTAGACACTAATAATAATATAAATGTTAAAAAAATTTTAATTATCTATGAATTATGGAAAACAAAAGAAAAAAACAAATTACAATTTTATAAAAAGGCTGTGACGCGTAAATTTTCCAGTTTACCATCAATTTTCTTTGGTGTTTCCAGTCAAAAAATAATATTAGGATTTTTTAAAAATGTCCTTACTCCAAAAAAAAGGATATTTGTTTTCAAAATGTGAGATGCATAAAAATAAAAAGCATCCTTGTTAAACCAACAGGTGCTTTTAAAGTCTAATAATCCTATTTAGTGTTCATTAGCTTGAATATTTACTAGTATCCAGTGGTTAAAGTGGGAAAAATTTTGAGGGGGGACTAACGTTACCAAAAACTAAGGAGCGTTCCCGAGTTCTTCATCCAAAATCTATATCTAACCAAACTTTTTTAAGAAACCTACTAGGTATGAACCTATATAATTTGATTTTTTTATACACCATGGTTCATAAAAATGTTATGTTAATATAGTATGTAATATCAAATTTTCTCCTATGAAAAATGATTTTAAATATATAATGCCTGCTAAGTTAAAAATGAATTGAAAATCATTGCCCGAAATTAAAAAAAAAATACATTTACATTTTAGTTTTAAACATTTCATTAAAAAAACAATTTATAATAAATAATATCACTATTCATATTCTTTCAGTTTAATATTTTATTTAAACCATAATTATTATATCACATGGAATCGCACACTATTCTGGATAACACACTACACTATTTAATCTATTCTGTGACACTACTACACAATAATTTATTATTTAAAAATCGCTTATCGCACTAAACTTAACCATCTTCAGAACGTGGAGATTATTCGAGCGAAATAAAATACGTTTAAATTCGAAATCTAATCAATGTGTGTGGCTGCATAAATAATTTAATAAATTATTAAAATTAACATGCAACATATTATTAAATTCACAATAAATTCATTTTTTTAGCGTCCCCCCAGACTTTGGAGACTTAAATTAAAGGGGACGCATAATCTAACCGTAAATAAGAAGGGGTACTCAGTCCTCCTTCGTCCCCCCTCAGTTTAACCACTGCTAGTATCCACTGGTGTGAATTATGTTTAAGCTAAAAATATATGATAAATTGATTTATACACGCTTCACCAGTTCAATTAAAATATGTTTTTTAATACATTATAATTCTGTTAGTAGGAAAATTCCATTAAAAAAATTTATTTCAGATATTTCTAAATAGAAAAAAAATTACAAAACAAATTTCATAGTAATAATATTGGTTATTGTTTTTGTTTTTGTTTACATATTATATTTTTATTATGTTTTATTAAGTTTATGAAGATAAATTAAAAATAAATTAAAACTAAAATGACATTTATTTCTAAAATAAAATAATTATAATATTTTTGTAAAATTGTAAATATAAATAGAATTTAAGTTATAATTACAAGGAAAATTAAATTTTTAAACATCATATTGCTTAATATTATCAAACATTTTTAGTTATATGATTCCAAAATTTAACATGGCTAGATATCATGCATAATTTACTTTTGAAACACGCTCAATTAAAAATCAATTCAACTATTAATCTCGATGTTATATCCTAACCGAAATTGAAAATATTAAATTTTTTCTTCCATTTTATAAAACTTGATTGAATAGTCATCGTATAATATCCAACGTGTCATATTGTGTCGGTTCGTGTGTTCTTCAATTTAAGTGTTTAAA
The DNA here is from genome assembly GCF_037042655.1 of Diuraphis noxia. NCBI lineage: Eukaryota > Metazoa > Arthropoda > Insecta > Hemiptera > Aphididae > Diuraphis > Diuraphis noxia. Next base: position 49,393,611 of record NW_028301711.1, read on the forward strand.
AATGTACTCATACAACTTTAGACAGATGTCAACACGTTGTTTGTACAATTCATAAAATATTTTGTCAAGGCAGATGTGTTCATTTTTAGTGAATCGCCATGAACTTGTATTGCGGTACGTTGTACAAAAATATATCTACTGCACATTAAATTTTAAACAAAAAATAATAATAATAATCAAAAACATTCTAAAATATGACTTCATTTATTAACATTATTTTTATACTGAGTTGTAACCTGTTAATTTGTTATCTACCCACGTCACATGGAAAAAACCAGGTAAGTATCGAAAAAGATTAAAGGAGATGTCAGCGAACTAAACGCTTCCTCTCTCTGACACACGCTTAACACACTAATTTTTGTTTAGCATAAAGAATATTGGATACACTGTGTTGATAGCCTATTAATAATTAATATTAGTAATGTTACAGTGAATTAACACATTATCATAAGGGATAAATTTAAAAGAAAATTATATTAACTGTTGGTAAGCTGGGTTTCATACGATGATTCAAGTTTTATTTGAGTTACAGCCTGATATAAAAATGCTCATAGTATATATCGTGGTAAATACTGAAAAAAATTAACGTAAAGAGTAAAGACATAAAAAATATTATTTACTTTATGATTGGTGAGTAATGAGTAGGGCTTGGATTTCAATGGATTTAAATCTTTTTTTTTTTTTGTGAAGTCTAACGAGATGCATTCTAAGCTACAAATATATTTTAAGTACTTCATATTTTAACCATAAATATTTTTAGGACATTTTTTTGCATATAAAGTGGATTTTATATTTTTTAGAGTATTCACAATTTTTTTTTTGACGTTTTTAATGAATTTTTTTAGTTTTTAAGACATTTTAGAACTATTTCACGTATTATGATTAAAAAAAATTACCCCAATGAAATGTAAGTAATACATATTAGTGTAGTAATACGTAATAAAAATTCATTTTATTTTAAACTATTTAACTTATCCAATAGCCGATTTTCTGATAAATTTATTTCAAATTAATTATTTAAAAAATTTTTTGTACAGTGAAAATATAATTTCATTTTTACTCATTTTTTAATAATAATTTAAATTTATTTAAAAATGCATTGTTTTTTTTTTTTTGGATATTTTTAGCGCATTTAAACTTAAGCCCTAGTAATGAGTATATTCACTCTAATACTTACTTCAGCTAACAACACAAAATCGGCTCTTGGAAATTTCATATGTTGCATGTGAATCACAAAGAGAAACAAATAGTGTGTTTATATCATATTAGCAATTATTAACTTTGTGTTATTTTGGTCAATGATTATGTATAGTTATACAAGACAATTAATATAACAAAACACTCTGTCTCTCAAATACTATAAACATTTATTTACATAATTTGAAGTCATCATAAATCAACTATATTTGCACGTGTATAAAAATGTCCTACCTTCTTAAATGAAAAAATAAATTTTTATGTCTGAAAAAAAAATCCAATATTAATATATATTTTTTTTTATCAATACAAAAAAAATGCAGATTATTAAATTATCTTTTACTCAGAAATTATTTAAAATAATATCAATTGGAAATTTGGGAATATTTAAGTAACATAATATATGTATTGACTTTGTTATTTTATTTTAACTTGAAGATAGATTACTGTAAATAGTTGAAATGTTCACCAAATATACAATGCAATAAAATCAGCATTAACTATAGACATTTTGTATTGTTTACTATCAAAATATTTAAGGAAATTACCAATAATTTTCAATAATTATTATCATTAGAAATATACATATATGGTGACACAGATCTCTTTTCAAAATCGTTTTTCGTGTGCAATGATTCAACGTTAAATTTAAATTTAAAACATCCGTTTCAGTGACCTACTTGACATTCGATAATAATACATTACATCATAGCAGTTTTATATTTTCAAGTTCAATATCTGATATTTTATCTGTACCTAGATAAAATGTTGTTGTAATCCGAAATTAGACCTCACCGAATTTTGAAACATAAAAATTTTATATTATTTTAGTTGATCAACTACGTTTCTTTAAAATTAATTTCAATTGTATAAATCTTAAAATAAAAATATTCAACAGTCAGTATCTATTATAGTGGGTACCCAGTACGTTATCGTATAAATTAAATACATGCCTGTACATAATACAAAATATAAATATATATTTAGTGTGTAACTTAACCACAAATTTCTAATGCAATAAACACCGTAAATGATTAACCTTATGCAACAATATATTATTCGATAACCTATGTACAGAAAATAACAATCATTTATTACAATTTATAAGCGCTTATCGAAAAAAAAAATGATGATAATAATATATTTTTATTTAATATTATGAACCTCAAAGAAAATTCTGAACGAAAACTTTATAAATAACTTTTACTTTTAGTTAAATGAATTTTATTCCTTTTCACAACACTTCTAATACAGTTTTAGATACATACAGATATGTGTTCGTTTTTGTAAAAGAAAACGAAAAACAACTCGGAGAATTGTTTCGAAAGTTTTTTATTTTAAGTAATCGGTTCGAAGTTTGCTTTTGTGTGTAGTCGGACATTGCGGTGTTTGAACTTAATCCCGAGTGTACTATATTTTCTCATTTAAACCAAGAAAAGTCCAAGTATTTGGCCGAAAAGAGTATATAAATAGAATAAAGATATAGTTACTGAATTCTTATGTGAGAAATTATCATGAAAAAAATTAACTATTTAGATAGGTAGTCGATTCTGGTTTTTTTATAAGTATAGTAATTTTTATACGGAACTCAAATATACCTACTAAAATACATAATATCTCATTTTTTTTTTTATCATCTCCATTATTTACCACATTATGTCCACAGTATATAGAATTACGACACTAAAGTTTCATGATTTTTCGTTTTTAAATATTTTATTTACAATTATATAATAATATTTATCATAATATAGATTATATTTAAAATTGTTTATTTTAATTTGTTTTATCACCATAATAGTTATATTATATATATATTATGGTGTTTACATGGGTTTAAAATGTATCATGATTAAAAATTTAAAACTATTGTTAACTTTATTTTATTTGATATGATACAAAATAGTATGTAATAATCTGTAACGTATTAATATTTTATATACATTTTTTAAATCTTAAACCATCTTGAAGGGTTGTCTTTAATATTATCTGAGCCAAAAGCTGATATTATTATTGGATTTAAATGATTTAATAATGAAAATATTTATTAAAAATAATGAAAAATTTACTGATGAAAAATTTAAAAGTGTGTGGTGCTCTTACACTTGACATATACTCCCAGTCACTATTTTATAAACAGGTTTGAACAAAGAAGTGTATGTGAGACTTAGCTCGGCTTTAAATGTTTTGTATGATGCACCACACACTTTTAAATTTTTCATTATTTTTAAGTACAATTTAATATATATATTTATATTTTTTTAAATATGTTTTTATAGGAAAGTGTGCTTTTAAAAAAATTTATTTTATTTTCTACTTTTTAGTTGAAAGTACATTTTTTTATTAAACGTTTATCATACATATATCAAATATTATTATTAAATTAACGAAACTAAATGTCATCTGCTGGGAGTAAGTTTTCAAATTTTATGAACTTGTAAGACGGCAATAGCAAATTCCCGAGTTGAATCTTAATTGTGAAATTTATACGGGTATACAATTGCTTTTTATTAGAATAATTTTACATCAACTTTGAATCATTTTCTTGACACTCTAATTGGGAATTACAGCTATAAGTATCTATTACAAACTTGGGAAATCATTGTCTATTTCATACAGCATGTTCCAAAATAGTAAAATCTTTTGAATCGTATTTTTTTATTAATTTTAAACGATTTAATTTGTTGAAGCTATCAAAGTTTTAATAATTACATTAAAAATTTCAAATTATGTATATTTTATTTTTAATTGCCTACTCGTAAATTTAATTAATGCAGATGTTGATTAAAAAATTCTAATTTTGGAAATCCCAACGTAGATTTGATACATCCTATCAGGCAATATTTACACATGTAGAATTATAGGAATATGCAAAAAACCTTTTTTTTATTCATTTATCTACAATACTAATATTATTCCATGTTTAAATATCATGAAATAAATTCAGATGCGTCTTGTATGTATCACTACCTCTTGACAACAGTCTAATTATCATTGATATTTTGTCCTCTTCAATAGATGATGAAATCCATCAAATATTCTCTTTGTGTTGTGCATCACTTTTATTACCAACTTCAACGTAAAATTTTTGTCGAAAACTAGTGATATTAATTTTTTTTATTTTTTTAGTTAACTAGATTCATTTTAGGCGTATTTCTTACTTTGGGCATACTTACCTAATAACAACGAATTCTATATTTGAACAATTGTAATGTTTTATACTTTGAAATATACATAAATTCAATGAGTTTACCTACATATTACCGTCAATAACGATGATATAAGCTAAAGTAACAAAGTCCTGTTATGTGCCTAAATGTATATGACAAACTGTCGATGAATCGATTCTTTGACATGTTCAAATAATGTTTTAAATTCATATTTTTTACTGCCTTATTAGTTTTTAGTCTATAATTTATGTATAATGTATAAGAATTGAATATCATAATTTTATTACACTTCTAAAGTTTTTTTCATATTTTTGTACACGCTTTTTGCGATGTGGAATATATATATTTACAATAGACATTTGGACCTTCAGCCATTCTTTATTGATATAAAAACAAAATTAATGCATGTGATTTCACAGACTGTGTTTTATAAACATAATAATATATTGATATTGGCAACATATTAACAAAACAAACACAAATGTATCCTCCAATATAATATAAAGTGTGTAATAAAGCTGATTGACGTGTTATTTTTAAATTACTAACATGAAATTAGACGACAGGGGAGGAAGTTTCTGTTTGACCTATATAGATGATGTTATATTGTTGTCTGATAAAGCTATAAACTCTGAAAACATTTCACATGGAAAACAACTATGATAACTGCGATGGTTTGATAATTGATTAATTTTTTCACTGCCACGTTAATGATTAACAACACTACTACTAAAGATAAAAATATCGTCCAAAAAGACATAAGACTCAATCTATAAAAAAAAAATGCAACTTCTTCCGTGATGATTCAAAAAGTAATAAATTTCAAAATTTTGTACATTTTAATCCCGGACTATTTTATTATAGGCAATAATATATTTGTATATTAATATTTCGAAACTGTACCGGATATAAACTTTCTTTCCTTATTTTTAATTTTTTTTTTTTAAACGTTGGGGACTAAAAATGTGCAACCCCATCCTGTTGACTGATCGTAGAGAGATAATCTGGATGGCGAAACAAATTAAAAAATTTCAATGCATATTCTGCAAAATACAAAATCTATATTTTTTTCCCGTCATTCACAACGAGACAGATATAAACATAAAATCCACAACGTTGCATATGTGCAACTTTACGCCACCTCTATAATAAATTGACTATGCGATCACGGAGTGATTCATTTTTGTATTTTTTAAAACCAACATTTAAAAAAAATTTTTCTGTAATAAACGTAACAATATTATTATTATAGATTGAAGGTCCAAAATTTCAGTCTCTTATATTTTGAGTACAGTGTCTACTAAAGGGGGTCCTTTCATCTGACCCGGTCATTTTTCGACGATTTTGATTTTGGCATATTTTTAATTGGGCATTATTTCCGGGGAGTGAAAAATACTCGTCCTAACGTACTATTTAGTAATTAATTTTATCTTGGGACTTGCGGAGCTACTCACGATGTTCTCGCGTTGATAACTACATTCTAACTTCTAAGTATTACATTTAAATGTGTTCATCCTTCAAACCAAAAAATAATAAAATAATATTCGAGATACTCATAAACATCCAAATTTTTATTCCTAACATCATGTGGTCCCATGATGGCAATTTTTTCCTCAGAAATTATTTATTATTCATGGATAATATTAGATCTTTCCGGTTTTTTGATAAATCGTCGAAACGCAAAAGAATTCCACCACATACAGTAGCAAATAAATTCCTACTGCTCTGTAGAAATAGAAACTTTATTGCAATAAAAAATGTATAAAAATTAAAAAATTATATAAAAAAAAATGTTTTTAAGATCGACTTTTTACAGGTACGAGACGTGTCATCATAATATTCACAAACTATAATTGAATTAATTATACATACATACTGTGTAGTATAAGTCAATCTTCCAAAGGTTTATGTTGTTTCTGATACAATCAGCATAATAAAATGTCTTTATTTCAAATTAAAAATATCAAACTTACATTATCACACTAAATTTGATTTATAAGAATTCGAAGTTTTAAGTTTAAAGAAACTGGTTATAATTACGATAATATTTTTTGTAGTTAGAAATGCATGATATTTTTAAATTTTGAAAAGTTAATACAATACTGCACTGACGATGATCACTTAGAATCGTAAAATTAAGTTTAGTGTAAATAGGTGAGCACCTATAATGCTAGTTTTAAATTAAAAATATGTCGATAAAGATAAAATAAAATAAATTCTGGTTGCATCACAAATAATCTTATCAGTTATCTTATCCCGTCTATTCGAAACTGAAGTTGAGTTTTTTATTTCATTATTTTTTTATTCCTTTCATCATACACTTAAATATAATCCAATACAATAAATGCATCTTTTTTTTATTATTATTAATATTTTAATATTTTTCTGTTTTTAGGGATACCATTTATCGACAATAGGTCAAGAACTCACACCTCATGAACGTTTCATGTATGAAAATTATAATACTTTGCCGGATAGGATTTACTACTCGAGAGAGAAAGGTTGTTACGTGGTAAAAGGAAAACCAGGCTATTACAAAAACGATCTGAGTAGAAACAAGGGAGAACAAATTAAATACATTCCTCGATGGCAGTATTACATGAATAAATTGTCACCAATAGAACTAGTCAAATCTGGATTTCACATTGGTTCAACTATGCTGTTTGGAGGAGATGACAGTGATGATGATGATGATGTTGATGTAAAAAATGATGATGCTGAAAATGATAATTCGGATGGAGATATAAATGTTGATACAGATAGTGGTGCTACGAATAATGATAAGAATATTGAAAAAGAGCCAGAATTATTATCAAAAGGTATGAGTAAGAATCTGTTTCTGCCGTCTTATTTATTTAATGATTCTAATAATTGAAATAATAACATAGATGGCGAAAAGAAAAAGGACAATAATGACAAAAAAGATAAACAGAAAGACAGTACGGATGTTGGCGACCCGAAAAATTCTAAAAGCTATACAGGAATGGTCGACAATGTGTTGAAAAGTGACACTGTAGAAAAGGCCAAAAACATATTGCAAAGTGACGCTGCCAAAGAAACTGCAAAATCTTTAGTCAGTATGTTTGTACCTGGAGGACCAACGATTATTGCTTTAGCGGATGCTGCTTCAAAATATCAAAGTGCGGATGGCGCAGTTGATAAAGTGGGAGATAAATTACCTATTTGAAATAATAGTCTATTTCATTATGAAATTAAATTAAAATTTTGAAAATCATTCATTTAGATGTTGATGTTAATTGATAATTCACCAACTTGAATATGTTGTTATGTTAGACAATAAATAAAATTGGTGTAACTTTATTTTAAATCAACAATACTATATATTATTATTTGCATAAATTTAGAATTAATATTTGTGTTTACAATATTCAACTTATTATATTAAATATATTATCATATTAGTATCATTATATTTTAAAATAAAAGATTAATTATAAGCATAGTGTTCAAAACACTAAACAAAATTACATACCACAATACCAGTAATACCACATTGAATATAAAACATTAATAGGCACGATAGGGAAAACATTTTACGCATACTACGCTGAGTATTTTAAATATTAATATTAAGTACATTTTTAAGATATTATATAAAAAATTTCTCGTAGTTAGAATCGTTTGAGTATTTGATGATACCGCTATCAGAAACATCAGAGTTAGATACGGATTCATTCATTTGCCAATATTTTTAAAGACCAATTATTTAAAATGAATACATTAATATTAATACTTATTAATTAACGAAATATTCTGATAGGTAGTACAACGAGATAATTATGAATTAGCAATATTCAATAATATGTAAGTGTTTTTTTAACATTTATTTTTATGACTATTGTAAATTTAAAAAAGCGATAAGCACCTCTAAAGTATATACTTCATAACATGATAATTTGTATCATTCTTTTGAATTAAAAAAATCCTGCAATATTTGACTTTTTTTAAACACAGTTTTTAGTTACTACCTATTTTACCGCTCAACAATTATTAAGTAAAACTACTCGGTATATTAAACACGCGGGAATTTAATTTAAATTCTATTCATAGCGGAGAATTTCGTATGTTTTACAATTATATGTGAGTATGATTTTATTATTATTATTTTTTTAGTCCAACATCACTATTTGAAGCAAAAAAGGTTCTTTAATCTTTATCATCTTCGAGGGTGATTGGAAAATATTTTAGGAATACGAAAATAGAATAATCTTTATAAAAAAGAATCGCCATAATAAATTTAAAAAACAGCAGAAAAGCCGAAATATTTACGCAATACTAATTTATTGGTAAACATATAAGTAAAATATTGAGGTCAATAAGGAAAGTTTTACGTGCGTGTAAATGATGATACACAAGGTAAACAATAGAGTTAAAAAATGGTTTATAGTTTGATTTTCATTACATCCATATAATAAAAATATTTATTATTAAATTACTATCACGTGTTATGACAATATTCGATAAAATAGATTATACGACACTTGAATTCTTTAATAAATCTCATTGCAAAATCCAAAACATTTAATGCTTTTTATGAAATATGGTTTTGATAATATGGTAGTTGATGTCGAATTCAGGCATTTTTTAAATGGTACCAGCATCATTATACCATAGCCATAGAGATAAACGCGAAACAAGTATATTTTCAAAGCAGTGTAAACTTCAGTAGAGACATGTATTGTGCACGTCTTAATGATTTTATCAAGCACCCATGAAGTCCAACTGAAGTCAAATTAACAATTTCACTGCCCTTCTGATTTCATTGATCTTTCCACGAATATCTTGAGTATCTCATACAAGCACTGAATAGTTTTGTGAACCATGGAGGATAGTTGTCATATTATATGATGCTCAGATTTTTTTCAGAGTTTTTTTTAATGAAAATTAGATATAAATAATGAATAAATAATCTCGAAAATGTTTTAATGTCATTTTATATCTTGTTAAGTACTCAAAGACAAAATTGACAAATATAAGTAAAATATTAAGGGAAATATAAATAAAAGGTTAACATGCGTGTAACGTATGATACACAAAGCAATAGACTTTTTAAAACTTAAAGTCACCACTTAAAAACATTTTATTTACAATCTATACAGTATAATTAGTATAACAAGTAAATTCGACACAAGGTTAACAGGAGGTAGCATTTATAGGCAGGCACTCAGCAGTTCTACCAGATCAAGTACTTTTTAAGTATTAACTATAGTTTAAAAAACTTTTTTTTAATCTTTTGAGTAGTGAGATAGAGGATAATTGTTTGATTAATGGATTACTGTGAAAATTTAATTTTGAAAGAAATTTAAAGTAATATACATTTGCTAGTTGATTAAGGGTAGGAATTTTTAGTTTTTGAGGAGATTATTATTTGCAAAGTACCAGGAAGAAGAAGTTATTAATCGTAAGCAAATGGATTGAAACGCTAGAAGCGTTTTGGAATTGGATATCTTTGCAGATCCCCATAACTAAACACCGTATTTCTAAACTGGTAAAATAATTGAGTTGTATGTGATTAGTTTATTGGATAGAGATAGTTTGGATTTGAATAGTGGTCTTAGAAGATGAAGTCTCGACCTAACAGTTTTACATCTATGTTTTATACGTGGGCTCCAGGTAGGGCGTTTATCTAAGGTTAGCCCAAGATATTTATTACAATTTTTAAAATTAGATAGTTACATTTAAAATTACAACTTATTATTATTATTAAAACATATTATATTATAGATAAACATTTTTTTTAATTACAAATTTTTTATATTGCATATTTTCGATAGCGATAACTTAACTGTTATAATTATATTGAACTTGAAAATGTACATGCTAAATTTAAAATGTGATCGTGGGCCGCATATTATGACAGGGCGAGCCACGGGTTGAAGACCCCTGCTCTAACACATGTTTTTACTCAAATATTAAAAGAATTGTTTGCATCCACTTGTTTGCATACAAACTAATTATATTTAAATGGTTTTATATGGCGATTATTAGTGTGTCATCACTCATCAGCATAATATATACCTAGAGATATATAAAAGGTCTTAGCAATATTATGAGTGAAAATTGAATAAAAGCAAGAAGCTATATAACGTCCTTGTGAGATACTTGTTTTAATTGAATAATAAGTTAAATAGGTAGTATTTAGATGAATCGTAAAAGAGCGATTTGTCAGATAGGATTTAATTAAAAGAAAATAATGAGAGGTTAGGAATATTTTAAGTTTATACAATATTCTATCGTGACGAACCCGGTCGAAGGTTTGAGAGATGTCTAAGAATACTGCTGTACAGAACTGTTTTTTCCAAGAATCTGAATATTATATCAATGGCTATATGTAGCTGATGTATAGTCGAGTGTTTTGGTCTTAAACCAAATTGGGTATGGAGTATTATGTTGTTTGAGAAAGCGAAGAGAATGGGCCTTTTTAAAATGATTTTCTCGAATATTTTATAAAAGGTTGGAAGAAGACTTATAAATCTGTACGAAGTTGGTTCTTGTGGTGGTTGTAGAGTTTAAGGATTAAGATAATTACCGAGTGTTTCCAAGTTATCGGAAAGTATGATATCCTGAATAGAGCGTTGAGTATGTGTGATGAGTAAATAATGGTCTTATTAGGTAGGTTCTTGCGATAATATTTGTTTATTAATTTATGGAATAAAAATGTCTTGTTTAGTACAGCACAATATTACTGATTATATCATGTCCTGTGATTTTTTAATAGGGAGTTGTTTGATAATTTATTAGATTTTACCAGGAAAGGTGCTTTCAACGGGAAGTGTTCGGTAGTGGTACGGCCGACACATAGAGTAAGAATATATGGCCTCTCTATATCATATCAAAATCCGATAACGAATCATCGGCCGGTAATAGGAGAAACAACCAAGGTGCAACCACTGGCAAAATCATCGAATTACAGTAAGCAGAGAGAGCTGTCACAGGTCACATGTTTTAGTTGTAAAACACTTGTACACTTCGCGAATGCGAGCCCAACCCGTACATGTCAAAGATACTACAACTTGGGCCACTCGAAACGGAGTTGTCCTGACTCTCGCAGTAGCCAGCGGAACGATGGAGTTGGTGAGAATGGCTATGACTTTTAGAAAGGTCACCCCAATGTATTGTATCCCCTTATATGATAAGTATTACAACTATTAAGTACCCAAATAATGTTGTGTCTGATGTAACTACACTTGTCGATACAGGTAGCCCCGTTAGTCTTTTAAAGTCCACTATTGTTAATTATGTGTCCGCAGTTGTACCTCCTAAATCTGATTTAGTTGGTATTAACCAATCTAGGCTTAGTGTGGTTGACCAATTCTCTGCTGATATTTTGCACACTGATCTTGACACACCTATTAATATAAATTTTCATGTGGTGCCCAACGATACCATTAAGAGTGACTGTTTGTTAGGGCGCAACTTTTTATCTCACCCTCGCATAATTTTAAGTATTGAGAATGGACAATTTTTAATTAATTTCAAGAAAAAAGTGACAACATTTCTTTTGAAGAAATTTTATCAATCAATTTTAAGAATGAAGGGAATAGTGATTTAGATATTGATTTAAATATAGAAAATACATTACCAGAAAATGTTAAAATAAAAGTTAAACAAATTTTCAAAGATTCATATTTGACTGGTAGTAATATTGTCAATGATGATAATAATATGCACCCAGAAATGATTATTCAATTAAAAAGTGATAATGAATTTTATTTCAGACCACAACGTCTCTCTTTTTATGAAAAAGAGTGCCTTCAAAAAATATTAGACAATATGTTGAGTAAAAAAATTATTAGGCCTAGTAAATCTGAATACAGTAGCCCTAAAGTTTTAGTAAAAAAGAAAAACAGTGAGTATAGATTATGTGTTGACTATCGTGAGCTTAATAAGGTTATTTTAAAGGACAGGTTCCCCCTGGATAGATGATAATATAGATTTATTAAAAGGGAAAAAATATTTTACATGTCTGGACCTTAAAGATGGATTTCATCATTTTAATATTGCTAAGGATTCAGTAAAATACACCTCATTCATAACACCTTTAGGCCAATTTGAATTTTTTAAAATGCCTTTTGGGTCGGCCACGGGTCCCTCGTATTTTAGTCGATTATTCAGGACATATTTAGTGAATTTATTCGGGAAAAAGAAATTATCGTATATTTCGATGATATTATGATCGCCACTGAGTCCATCGAAGAACATTTCGAATTACTTGCCAGGGTTCTATGTGTTATGAGGAACAAACAAATTGAAATACGTTTGGATAAGAGTGAATTTCTCAAATGCCAGGTATTCTACCTTAGATATAGTATAAGTTAACTTGGTATCCGATCAAATCCTAAAAATATTTGTGTTGTTCAGAATTACCCAGTCCCAACAAATCATAAAGATCTCTAAAGTTTTATAGGATTAACATATTTTTTTGACACTTTGTCCCAGATTTCGTAATCATTGCTAAACCTCTGTACAGGCTGTACAGCTTGCTTAAAAAGGGAATTATTTTTGAGCTTGGAGAAATTAAGATCATTTGATTCTATTAAGGAAAGTTGGGAGCACAGCCTTTGTTAGCTATTCATGATCCAAAAGCGAGTACAGAACTCCACTGCGACGCTAGTAGTCATGGGTACGATGCTATTCTGCTTCAGAAGCAGGCAGATGACAAATTGCATCCTATATTTTATTACAGTCATAGAACTACAGACACTGAGTCACGTTATCATAGCTATGAACTGGAAATTCTAGCTATTATTAATGCCATCAAGCGCTTCCATGTATATTTAGTAGGGATACATTTCAGAATAGTTATTGACTGTAATAGTGTAACGCTAACACTTCAGCGAAAGGACATTAACCTTCGTATAGCTAGGTGGACCATGTTCCTTCAAAACTATTCATATGATATCGAGCATCGACCAGGATCGCGCATGCAGCCTGTTTATGCGCTAAGTCGTTGTAAACAGATAATGGTGCTAGAAGCCTGTACTTTTAATCAAACTCTTGCCATTAAACAGGGAACTGAACCGGATATTAAAACTATACATATTTGAGTATCTTGAAAAGTCAGAACACCCGTTATTTGAACTTCAGAATGGACTTGTGTACTGAAAGAGTAACGAGTGGTTACTATTTTATGTGCCGGCAGATATGTGTGAACAGGTTATTCGTTCTTGCCATGATGAAATGTGCCACGTAGATGAGAACAAATTATCGAGTTGATTAAACAAATATACTGGTTCCCAAAGTTAGCTGAACGCGTTAAAAAATATATAAGTAGCTGTCTAAAATTTATCATATTCTCCCCAAAAGAAGGCAAGGGTGAAGGATTGTTAAACTTGATCGATAAAGGGAATAAACCATTTCAAACGATACGTGTTGATCATTTCGGCCCAATAAACCAAACTAAAGGTCGATTTAAGCATATTTTAGTTATAGTTGATGCGTTCAGTAAGTTCTTGACATAATATCCAGTTCGGACAGTAGCAACAAAGGAAACTTGTTCTAGACTGTCACAATATTTTAAATTTTATAGTAAACCTTTTAAAATTATATCTGATCGTGGTTCTTGTTTCCGTTCAGAGATATTCCAGGAATTTTGTCAAACTCATGAGATAAAACATATTAAAACTGCAGTAGGGTCTACCAGTGATGTTGTCTAAGCTGAAATATGAACATAGTAATGATTGTGACGAACATTTGTATAAAATTCAATTTGCGGTAAACAACACAATTATAGCTCAGTCCAAAATACACCTAGCAAACTTTTATTTGGCATTAATCAAGTAGGTGAGAAAAATGATTATGTTAGACTTTATCTAGAAGCTGTTAATGAAACTGATGATGTTGATGATAATCCTCGTGATTTAGCAAAGCCCAGGAGTGATGCTCATGGTAGTATTCAAATGAGTCAAACTTCATAACAAAGCTTACCACGATTTAACGAAGCAAGTAGCTACTAAGTATACAGTAGGTGATTATATAATGGTTAGAAATGTTGACACTACACCTGGTACTTGTAAGAAACTTTTGCCTAAATTTAAAGGCCCTTATAAAATAAGCAAAATACTTCCTCAGGACAGATATGTCATATCTGATATCGAAGGGCACCAGATGACTAGAATTCCATTGAATACTGTTTTTGCAGCAAAGGATATTAAACATTGGATTAAATTTGATTTGCTATTTGATTAAATATTTTATTTAGATTGTATTACATCGTCATACTGGTGTTATATAATTTGTATTGTAAAGGTAACAATAACTTGTATTAATTATGTTTGTTTAAATGATTAAAATTTTGAATTATATTTAAAAAAAAAAACTGTGCAAATCGAGGACGATCTAGATGTCAGAAATGGCCGAAGCTGTAGTAATAATAAGTGATAAACTGTGAATGATAACGTCATGTGATAATTAGATAACGTTATGTGATATTTACTGATCATCTTTTAGTTTTACTGGACGACCCGTCGTGTACAGACCAGACACTAGCTATCGCGCTGTGTTCTTGTCTAATGTGTTTTTATAATTTACCTTCGTGTGTTTTTATTTAATTTATGTTTTAAATACAAATTAGTGTGCCGTTGCACCATAATTAATTGAATTTGTTTATTAATTATAATCAATCCTGACTATCACTACAATATTAATAATATCAATTGACAATTAGTGGCGAAGCGTCGTAAGAGACAAAGAGACAACGTCAGCCCGCTCAGAAATTAGAACATGGGACAAATAAATAATAGTTATTTTATTTCTTAAAATATTTAAAAATGTGAAGACTGTTTCGGCAGCTCAGTATGCATGCGCTAAAGCTGGTCAACTTAAACTGAATAGACTGAATAAAGTATAGATAATGACCTTAGTTGCCGGGCTAAGTATAATAAAAAGGGAGAGTCTAGGCGTATTAGTGCCATTTTTTTCAGTGTCTCCCCAACCAAAAACCTCACTACTCGCTATTGATAGTAATAATAATAATAATAATAATAACAATAAATTATATTATAAGAGGTATATTATCAACACTACGTGTTATGACAATGCTGAATAAAATATGTACAGCAATGTGGTTTCATAAATTGATTTTTATTTTCATTTAAAATAACATGGCAACTGGTTTAGATTTTTACATCCACACAGTTATTGATAATAATATAATCATTCTAAATTAATAACGAAATGTTTCAATTCGTATACATTGTGTTTAACATATAATAAATTGAATACAAAAATATGATTTTTATATCACTTTCCAATCATAAAACTGTTTGAACCTAAAACTATTTATATGAATATAAAATACAACTTAAACATTAGGGTCCTATAAAACAACTGTAGGTAACATATGTTTTCTTAAAAGAGATATTATGTAAAACAAAAAAAACAAAATAGGTAGGTATAAAATGGAAAAAAGTAAAAGAACATAAAGCCATTAAGAAACGATTTCAAATTATCTGAAAAGTAATTTATTATATATCATGTATATTGATGACTAACCGTTACATTTTTATTTAAATTCACAACTAAAAGTCCGTGTAATAAATCAAATTATAAACATATTATTTATTTGTCATCGAATAAACATATATATATTTGTATGTGGTATCATATTATATTATAATGGCTCTTGTTTATTAAATAAATAAATATTAAAAATTATGACAACATCGAGGTGAAAACTTAGTTTGTGGTTTGCAAAAAACGCGCAAATGAATTAAAACCGTGCCATTTTTAAAACACCTTGCCCTTAATAACGACACCATTATTTAAACTTAATATGATAATAATATTATAAAACTCATTTTGTCTAGGCCCATATAAAATTACTACCGTTGAAAGGTTTTTCTTTTTTAATTATGATAATTATAATTCAATGAGTTCCAATAAATATGTAGAATATCGTATTCAGTTTACTGCCCGAGTGACCGCAAACGTTTTCATGAGTTGTTTCCGATTGCTGCTGTAGTCATCACTTTTTCAATCCATACGTGTTCCAGTCTGAAAATATGTGAAAATGTTAATACAACAGAACGTATATCAATAATAATAATAATGATATTGATAATTAAATAGCTGATTAAGATTTTCGCGATCTACATGGTGCATCGTTTACCGAGAATGAACTAGCCACCTACAGTGTCAAACCAACATTATCTTTTCCGCAGACGAGAATTTTATTTTTAATTTGATAAAGTGAATTCTAATATTATTATGTGGTTATCATTGATAATTGTAATTTTGTTTTTATGATTTTTCCATGACATTGCATTTTGGTGATCCCCCGTCAAGATAACTTTTCGAGTCACCTCGTCTGATCGAGTGTACCCTCCACCAAAAAAAAAAAAAATTACTATTATTTGGTGATCCCCGGACCCCGGTTTCCTGTATAATTAATACGAATTAGTAGAAACCTGCGATGTAGCTCTGGAGGTCCTGCAACACAGGGTACCAATCGGCGCTCGAGTAATTCAACTTCGGTTTCTTGCCACCGTAGTCTTCGGGGAGCATGTTAGCATCCAAATACTTGTGCAGAGATGACATCTTGTTGCCGTGGAAAAACAGCTGAAAATCGCAACAGAAAACAAACGATTAGATTTTGAAACACAACCATCGGATATTATTGGCCAAAAAGTGTTATTAATTTATCAACGCCAACAATATTCTCTCAAAATCACGAGATATTAAGGTGTTCTTTAATAGCCCTAATATGGCACGCATACACACAATAAACTTATTGTTCAATGTGTATTGTTTGTTTCTTAAAATATTATGAATTATGACGTGCATAAAATAATTAATACATACACGTTTTTTAAGTTTATCTCCGACAAATTGTTTGAACATCGGCCATACCATGTTGAACAAGAACGGTTGACGAACTATGTGCACTTCCTTCATCCGGAGTGGCATGGCTTCCTATACGTTTACACAAAATATAAACGAAATATAAGTACACAGACATTGATATAATCATTAAGTGACAATATTATTACATGCGAACCACGGTAATCGTTTTAAGGGTATTTATTTATGGCTGAACTGCGTTTATTGTACAAAAAAAAAAAAATGTATTTTAGTATTATTTAGATTTTAACATATTTTAACGTTGAATTATAGGAACTGCAGCAAGTACAAATAAATAATTTTGTTTACCTATCTATATCATACGATTGTAGAACATAATAACTTAATCAGTTCTATTAGATCTAAATTTATTATGGTCATTATTATTAATATCGAACGCAATAATACTGCCAATTGATGTTAAAGCCATACTTTTGAATGTAATACATTTCTATATATTATTATCTATTAAAAATGCCACACACGCGTGCACATTAAGGCTATATGCCTGCTTTAACCTATACGTAACAACGACAGTGCAATCATAATAGTCATTCAAATTCCAATTATCATAGCAAAATTATAATAAATGTTGATGATGATGGTGATAATAATAATAATTGAAAGTGCAATCTCCGTTGAAAACGCTATTTGTTTTTCGCATAATCAAAATTGGAATAATTAAAAAAATAAAATAATTTCTAGAGTCTCTCTTATAATACGAAAATATGCATCACGATGGCGGCAAGATAAATTATGTTATGAAAATTTTTTTATATTTTACTTAACACGATGGCCCATAATTAGTTTCATCCCACGAAATGTTACGAATATACAGTTTAGATATTATATATACGACGCACTAAATTATATTAAATTACGTATAGACAGATAAGTAATAAGTACCTATAATAATAATAATATGTCAGGGGCAAAACATTATTATTGAGTCCAAACACCATCGCACACATTCGAGTCACCTCGCTTGAGTTCTAACGCATATGTAGATGATAGGTACCATTATAGTTATGATTATATTATTATTAAAATATGTTTTTGTTCTGCGGGCGAGACATAACGTCGTAGACTTTGAACTTGACGGGAAAAGAATGATAAATTCCAAAGTGCCTATATACTTGTATGTGCTTATAGGTATCTGCACAGTGGTTATTTTCTTTCCATATAATTAAAGTAACGTATTTTTTTCGAATGCACTTACTTGAATATAAAGAAGCAATGTCATTGCGAACGAAGGTGACATGGCCATGACCTGTTTAGTGGACAGCCCATGGAAGTCGATGATGATGACTGCGCCACGAACTTGAGTCTCTTCTTCTACCAGCGATGCAATTTGGACCAAATAAAGAACTTTGAACAACTGTTCGCTGGCAAGACTTTTCGGGTCCCAAGCCGCTAAACGGTTTAAAAATCGATGTAAATGTCATAATTTTCTTTAAAAATATGTTCCAATGTTTATATGTATATCAACAGATATTAGATTATTAATTACCAGTACAAAATACGTATAGGTACTACTGGAATTCCGGATTTCGTTAATACGTTTTGAGAAACTCATAAATACAATATGTATGACCGATTAATACGATTAAAAATAAATCGTCCGTTGCCTAACAATGACTACAGATAATGAAGACAACAGTGGGAAGTAACATTTTACGAACGAGATAAAAAATGTTATCTTCTCAAGTATAATTGGTGATATTAATGAAATAAATCGTTCGTAACAGAACGATTCACATTGCGATGAAAGTTACTTTCAGTCTGTCCGTGACAATGAATATAAAATAGATATTATTATTATACTAGGTAACTTTATGTCATAGTAATACACTGATGCTACCTATTGAGACAAAATTATATTGTATGTGCTACAGTAGTGTTGTTGTAATCTATACACTAATTATTATAATAATTATTGTTTGTTTTGCGATGATGAGAGGTCGACGACGTTAACCTACGAGCAGCAACACCGATCGCATCGCTATAATATTATAATATTTTTGTATACCTACTCGATATTTAATTACTCCCTCCCTCCCGCTCACGACTTACCCACCAACCCATCTCCTGATTTCGAGATATCAGCAGCTGCAAGGGGGTTATCATATAATAACAATTTATATACGTTTATAAGGATTTATATTAATTTATACAGAATAATACGAATAATATTATGACGTTTGACCGGAAAACCACGTGTACCTACCTAATAGTATTACAGTACATCGCCATCGTGGCACTGTTAGTCTGTTCGGAGAGTCTTGAAAAATGCATACAATTACTAGGTACTATACGACGGTAAGACAAAGGTGTGATAAATATCTAAGCTTTCCGGGGAAATCGTCTATTATGAATGTCAAACATCATCAATAACGCATATTTCAATCGGCACCACGTAAGACCGTTTGGTGAGGGGGGTGAATAAAAATTATATTATCGCTTGCAAATTGTCCAGAGTACAATATTTCAACTTCTGCTCAGGAGAAAACCCGCATTATATGATATCGTTTTGAGGTCAATGGCGATTTTAATGTATAGTAATAGTCACAAGCCGTGTTTGGGTTTTGTTGGCAAATCTCTTTTAAAACACTTACACCACATACATTTTTTTCATCGAAAAAGTGAATTTCAAAAATTACATGTTTGTAATTTACGATTTGTATGTAAAATGTATAGAGTACACTACCAAAATGTTCAACTGGTGGTGGTTCCAACAGAATACCACTGCAGTGAATAACGGCACAAAAAAATAACAAAAAGGCGGTTTATTCCCCAAAGGGTTTTAAGTTTTAATGCATATACGGATTAAATACGATACCCGCGTGAGTAGAAAATATTTTACGTCCGATAAAAAGAAATACATATTGAATGAGTTTAACTTTTAAGGGATTCCAAATAAATAATAATAATAATATATTACATAAAATAAGTATTAAAAACATTCGTGATAAGATAATCTCATAAGAACTAATAAATATCTCGTTCAGTTTTTTTACACCCTTGACTCGTATACACGTACGAAGGTAGCACTCGAAACGTATATAATATTATTTTTAATTAAGCAGCTAGCAAATTAGTGGAAAATATTATGTGAAGCGTGGCCGTCGTCGCCGTTTAGATGAATACAACGCGAAACAATATTATAAAAGACGACTTTTCACCAAAGCCATATTAATAATATTATAGGGTCGACTTAGGTACTTTATTTAGGAGTTCCGCGTGTAACATGATGTTTGTTTGTAATATTTAAAGATATAATATAATATTCAAACACATTATTTAATTAATATACTTACATCCCATGTTTATGATTAAGACTCTCCTGTTCTTTTGATCTCGGTCGACGAGCACATTGACAACGTTATTCTCGGTGAACAATTTCTTCTCTTCTCTTGGTAAAGGGTTGCCGACGATTTTCTCGTGTTTATCTTTGAACGTGGCCAAACGTTTCATCTGTAAGACACAATGTCAAAGACATATAAATTACAATGCGGTATTGTGCGTGTTAACGTTTTATCTAAATCGTTGTTGTTGCATAATATCGTTATTTTACAAAGCAATATTATAAAATATATTATATCGAAAGCGAAAATGTTGTAAAATACACGGAAACCTGCTTTTACACTAAATGTGTTAGCAAATAAAGCTAATGATTGTAATATGTTCATCGTGTACACAAAAATTGAAATCAGCATAAATGAGTGTTTAATCACAGTTCATATAAAATATATACCTACGTTTTAAAAATAGGTCGAACACGATCATTGAGATTTTGTTTTGTAATTATAGCTACCGCATAATATTATCTTTGTTCTTTAAGCGTATGCCGCACATTATAACATTATGCGCTATACAAGTGACCATCAATTACACTGATTATCAATTTTCAGCCGACCATCGTCTTGATTTAGTGTAATTATTGAGACCCATAATTAGTGTTACCTTCCGATAGCGAATTTAATAATTAATTGTATCGTTTTTAGTCTTGAATCGAATAACTGCATATTATAAATAGCTCAGCGGCAAATTAATTTTCCTACGAGTTATTGATTATCAAATCGAAAAGTACGCATTATAGGTATGATTATTGATAAAAAAAAATAATATTATACTGATGAATATCCACGTGCTAAATAATGCAGTTAGTGGATCGATCCGGCGAGAAAACTTTTGTGAAAACGTTTTACGAATAAGATATTATTTTTGTAAGTGAGTGCAATGTAAAATTTTCTTTTTCACTCGAAAATACACGAAATGCATGTTAAATTCATAATAGTATCATATTATAAATCAGAGGCTGCAAAAGTTAGAGAGCAACAATAACGGTTCGTGTGGTAGAATTTTCTCAGCTGTGCAAAACACTCTGGTAACAGTAGAATTCATTTGCGAGAGTACAAAATTGTGGTATTGCTACTGCAGTCGTGGTAACCTACCTATCATAATAATTGTGGTTCATAAGTGACGATGAACTGTGTGAATATTATATTATCATGAATATTACGAATTATTAAGATTGCCACACCACGATAGGATTTTTTTTGATTTTATTTATATAAAAAATATTTTTACAGATTACTAGGCCTCATTGAAATAACTCATAATAGAGTGATATTATTATTGTATCTATTGTATCATAATTCATAAAAATGTTAAGCCTACAGTTTATCATAAATTGATTAGATTATAATGTTATTTTTTATATTTATTTTAAAGACAAATCGTACATAATATACTACAAGACTCATAAAAATTAATATGCATGACAATCTCAATAAAATTTCAGCTTGAGGTGTTGACATTTAGTGGTGCCCGTGCCGTGAAAACTACATTGCAAAAGTAAACAGACTAATTAGATCGGATTTTTAACCCGAAAAAAATCACCGTGACACGCGACACAATATGGTGATAACGAAGGCGTCAATAAATAAGTAGTAATCGCATTGATAATTAATATATAGGTAACAAGGACGTAATTAAAGGGGGTGAGTGTGATAGATCCCCTCCAAAACTTTTATTTTATATTTTTTTGGGGTAGGTTACTGTATGAGGCTTATAAATTATGCTAAAAACATACAATCCTCCCCCCCAAAATCAAATTCTTTATACACCACAGATAGCTAATAATAATGAGTCAGTCATGAATTTGCTTACCAGATCGTATGCACTTTGAGCGTAGAAATGGGTTGGTCTCAAGAAAATCATCAAGTATTCGTCGGTGTCCTTGTACAATAACGTGTTCTTCTCTGCAAGACATGATAAAAAATTAATAAATACAATACAATACTCACAATTGTTATCGTTTACAAGTTTAAGAAAATATTAAAATTATATATTAGGTATAGTGTAATATTTGAATAAAATATCGATATTGATAGTATAGAACAATAATAAATGTATTTATTTATCCATTAAATATAGTTAATATATTATCAATTTATCGTACAAAAACAGTAAGAGAGGTCAACAGAACGTCTCTGATGTCTAATTGTATGAATATAAAAATATTGTGTATTTTAGAATCATGTTGTGTGTGTGTGTTGGGGTGGGTTGTATTGATATACATTCGTAGGTATTGCGCATGGTACGAAAAATATCGATACATGGTGACTAGATTATGCTCTGCCATCAACAGCTCATCGTGGCGTTTTGAAATAAACTAATAAAATGATTGATATACCTAATCAAAATATTTTAATATTATTAGGTATGTCATTTTGTGGCTATATAGTCTTATACGTATATATTATAGATAATTTTGGTTAAGTTCAACTTGGCCACACGCAAAGTGTGGTGTACAAGTTTATAATATAATATTATCCATATTTCTATACTTAAAGCACTGAAATATTAATAATTTTATGAATGGACTCTAAACGATGCACATATTATACCTCACACCTGCGATATTTCACTGCTAAAATATTGTGTACGATTCACTCGTCAGTTTAAGAGCTGATAGCGTGCGATCTGTACTGAGATTATTTCTACGATAGAAGCAATAGACATTTAGGATGAGGACGATAATGGTTATATTATTTTTAATAATATACTTATTTTATCGCACATGCTTGAAACGTGAACGAATGTATAATCAATATTATGCTAGTTTTCATACATTTCAAGGATAATTATAAGTCCAAACTATAGTATTGTAAGTCTCATAAGCTGTTATATTATTTATTGATGATTTTTACTATCACAAAAATTTGTTTTTTCGTATTTTTTTTACTTTTGTATTTTATTTTTTTTTTTCAACAATATCTGTAACGGTGCCCTTCAAAAATGATTGTGCAACAAAATATTTATTATCTATTTGGATGACGATTGAAACGGGTTTAGCAAGCGGTACTTCAATAAATAATAATACAATAATGTATGATATCATTAGATTATAATATATGTACCCGTATCGTAAGTAAGAGATAAAGAAATAATATAATTATTAGAATGGAAGAGTCAAATGTACAGAGTGATCGTCGGCTAGATCGGAATCTATCGACAAGGTGTCGTACTATATTATAATATATTCGTATTTAGAGTGATATCCGATGTTCGATACGACTGTATCGAGAACAACAGTGAATTATGCCCACCTCGTTTTTTTTAGATATTTGTATCAATGGTTTGCGACTATAGGAAATGTCAATGATAATATTACGTTAATTAAATTCCTAATAGAAGTATCCTAAATAGAAGAAACAACAAAGTAGGTAATAACATTATTTGAAACATTCAGAATAATATTATATAAACAAATTTTATAGTGATACATTTAAAGAAATAGAAATATCATAATTTAAAATATAAAATTTAAACAAGTTTATCCTCCAATAACCTTTGGCGTTAAAGTAAATTGGTCAATAATAATTATATTTTTATCTACCACCCCATCGAGGGTCAACAGAAACATGAATTGCATACTCGCAAGCCTGGCCTACCCATTGAGATCCTGGTTCGTTTCAGGAAGTTGCAGATTAACAAATGATGTTATACAATGTAGGGGAGACATAATATTATATTATAATATGCTTGAATTATTATTATTATTATTATTAAATCGAAAAAAAGTGATTCTACCACTGAAGTATAACACAACATAATAAACGTTCAGCATCGATTTGGTATGACGAACAACCGATATTCACACGGTGCATAAGATTTTGGTACTTTACAAACTATTATATGATACGTATAATATATATGACTATCAATTTGAAAAGGGTACCTATAGTCAACTGTACAGGTGGTCATTCATCAATAAAATTTAATTAAAACGGAATTTAATGATGATGTAATACTACGTAGATAATGTATGGTGATATGCATACAGATAATAATATTAATAATGTATACGAAATAAATTAACCGATTCGGACATTTGAACTATTTTAAATAAATAGATATGAAAAACAAAAACTGAGTCGTCAATGTAATATTATAATATTTTGTAAGGATTTAATTTTTTTTGATAAACTAAAATCCATTATCTTTACACAAATGGTTTGTGATCTTTTTTGTTATTAATGAATAGGGTAGGTAATAATATTTTCGAACAGTGAGAATAATAAAGACCATACCAACTACTATAATACTTATTTGTCATATTCACCGAATCTATCACAAAACTGTAGATTTTTGCCCCACAACCATCTTGACGAAACAAAACCATAGATGAAATTTGTCAGCCTTCGTTACAATAATGATAACAATATATTTTTTTGAACTCTTAGTTATTATAATGAACCGTATGACTGGATCGACTTTGTCTCCAATCAATGCGCAAACAAGAGATTATTGGAATAAATCAACATTAATCCATCATATACCACACAAAGCCACGTCTTTAACGACGACGGAAACAAACATTTTTCTCGCGGCGGTTTTTAATGATTTATTGTAATATTAAAATCATATCATCTTACTTTAACGTCTAGTAAACATTTAGGGAATATACGCATTTGTTACGATGCGGGACAGTTAAATTGAAAACTGATGAGCGTGGCGCAGAGAAGAGGAGAAATTCGAATTCCGTTTTTGCAGAGTAACGATAAAAATTATAAAACTAATATTAGGGTACCTAAATATTATATAAAACCATCAAAATAGGTTCAAAAAACAGTTTTCTGCTATACTACAGTAGTTAACCTGTAACGGATGTGGTAAGTTTGAGTTTATAATGGATTGAAAACGGTTCTAAGCGAACACGATCCAAGTTTTTGGCAACCAAGGTATCAAACAACTATACAAATTATAAAAAAATATGTTATAATGTTCACCGTTCGTAGGTTAAATTCCTCTCTCATTAAATTTAAAAATCACTGGGAATTTTCAATTTTGACATCCCAAAAATACCATATAGATCCAAATTCGTTACCTACGAGAAATCTCTCTCCGAGTCAATGATTGGAATATTATTATTATTATTATGAAAAATGTATGCTTGGATAAAAAAATTATTAAAAAAAAAAAATACAGACCATTGTGAGATCAATACAGTTTTCGCTCGAAATCTAAGAAACTGTTGCTTATCTATGCCTAGTATCTGACTTGTCGAATTAACAATCGAAACCACAAAACAATCATCGTTTTCTACCCCCAAATATCAATCAATTCGAGGACGGTGGTGGTCATACTGCACTTACCTTTGAGCAACTCTCGGAGTTCGGCTAACGACTTCTGCACTTGTTCCGGGGTCTCACGGATTTCGCGTTCCGCAAGTGCGCATGCGTCTGCGCTCAGCGGCGACGTATCCAGACTGAAGGCGTTGTTGAGCATCTTCATCGATGGCTTCCTGCAATCGTCCAACGACAATCTCTTCGACGACAAACTGGCTTTCAACATTGTGGAATGCGCGTTACCGACCATCAAACGATATACAGGACTTCAGGTAAACGATTTGTGATTGCTACGTGAACGTTATCTCTGACGAGAAACTTAGGAAGTCGATGACTGAGTTGTGTACCGCCGAAACTACTACTGAACTTCGAAAGCACGGGAGGATACAATATATGATATACCGTATTGGGGACAAGTGTTGCGACACCGTTGCAGCGTATATTTTATTTATTATGCTCGTTAGTACAGCTCACCTGAACTGATTACACTGATCCTACAGGTTTCTGACTAATTTCCGATACGTTTGCCACAAATTTAAATACTATTCCGGAATCCCGCTATCGGACACACAGTGCGCGCGTCCGTCGATACCACCACCACGGTCGCGGTCCTTATCTCACAGCATCACATCGCACGTCATGAATGCGCGCGCCTCCTTCTCATCATGACTCGAAACGCATTGGTCTTTGTCCGATTTCGACAGTTTTTAATTTTAATATTTTGGATTTATTGATTGGTTTTGTTTTTTCTTTACTTTTTCTTTTTTTTTCTTATCCAATGTTTCGTTATTGATTTGTTTATTTATTTGTTTATTCATTTAATGTATTTATATCGGTATTGCGCATGCTACCAACGTTGATGCGAATAAAAAATAATAATCGTAAAATAACATAAAACAATAATCACTATTATTATTATTACTATATCATTATTGTTACTACGTTATAATGACCAACGCCAATCCGAGATAACATGCGCATCCTAGCCAAACGGTGCACAATAATATTGTAATACGAATTTTGTAGGACTTTGGCCTTTACACCCGCCGAGTTATTGTGTCATTTGTTGTTTGCGCGATTGATAATAAATTGTATGCTTGGCGGCGCGTTGTAAACAATAATAGTAATAATAATAATAATGATAATAATAATAATATGATTCCACGATTGGCACGAAAATCGGATTTCGTCTGAATTGTGTGCCGATCGTGTCTTGCACTTCGCGGTGTGTTTCCTATGTGTACGCAACGTCGGGCGTAAACGGTCGTCTCCTCGATCGAATAACATATCTTCAAAGTGTTCAGGTTTATCTAAGAGCAGCCCAATCAAAAGTACAACCGAAATCCTCTGTGGAAAAATTCGGGAAATCCTTAATACTCGACTTCTCAACAATTTTAATATAGTGGTATATTCATTCTGTAATCCAATCGGTCTAATGATAAATTCCCCGCGATACTCATTTTTACGGTTTCTACATACTAGGAATTTCACATTTTATTTTATGGATTTTATAATAATATTTTGCAACAACAGAATTATATGGTTTTAGATATTAATATTATATATTATCATTTCATATTTGTAATAAGTTAATATATCCATTTTAATATATTTGAAATCAAATATTAGGAAAGGATAGATTAGAATGCGATGAAAATCCCGCGATAGGTTTCCCGATGTTAGTTTGTACGGTTTTTATAAATTAGGATTTTCACATTTTATTTAACAAATTTTACCATATTAAACCTCTGAATCAAAATTCTATGGTTTATGATATCATATTTTTAATCAGTCGTTGGATCATATTACCATATTTGAAAACAAATATTAGAAAAGTACTGATTTAGCACAATGTGGATAGGTTTTTTCTTCCAATATTTGGTACAAAATGCATATTATTACTTCTATGATAACTGTTTGTTTGTTTTACAATTTATTTATATCAATTATCAGTTTGATTATTTTCTTTGCAATTAAAATAAATTTCCTGATTTTTAATACAAGTTTATAGATATTGTCTAAAAGGCGGAAACGCATATTTTTGTTGTTATATTTTTAAAAAGAATATCAATGTCAAAATCCAAAAAATTTAATTTTTAAAACATACCTATATCAAATCCAAAAATTGAAGGTTCTAAATATTGCTTGCGAGTACTGAGCGACTAGCGATGCTTTTACCGATTTCTAAGTGCTAATATTTTTCAAACTCGAAATTACTCTTTCGATCGATAATGTTTACCTATTGTCGACAAAAAAAAAAAACAATCAAAGTGTTCGTGTGGCTCATAAGAAATAATAATATTATGTACTTTTGGTATCTCTAATCAGTATTCCTATTCTACTTTTTAATTTTGAAGTTAAGTCCCTATCTAAAATATATTTTTTGCCATTTTACCATCTATAATATTAAGTATCAATTAAATCTATATTGTATACCTTTATTAAACTAATATTCATTTGAAAATCTTAAAATGACAAAAAAAAAAATGATTAGTAACTAAATATTTTGGACGTATGTAGAGGGGATTGGGACATTTTCACTCCCAGCATTTTTTTAAAGCTAACATGCATACTGCATAGTATATAAATACATCATCATATTGATCATCTTAGAAAAACAATAAATTTAATAAACGTTAAACATATTAAATAATCTTAAAATTAGAACAGTAACTATTGCTATAGTTATTATTTTTTGCTATTAAAAACTTATCTTAAATATAATCAATACATTTTTGAAAAAAAAATTCTTATTCATTTCATCACAAATTCTTTTTAAATATGCCACTGTACTATTTTTGAAATTTTTCGTATTCTTAGTTTAAACGTAAATAGTAATATAAAAATAAATAATCTATCACTATAATACAACAAACATTTCTGTTATTTTCCTTGATAAAAAAAATGTATATTTAGTTATATTTTAGTAGATTAGATAGGTATAATAATATATGACCTTAAATTGTTATTTGATATAAAGATTTAATATTTGTTTAATTATAAATTGAAATATGTATACCTTAAATATTTAATAACTATGAAAAATAAGTAGGTTTACAATATGGTATTATGATATAAGCCCAAAAAAAATGTATTTTATTATAACTTAGAAAATTAAAAGAACAAAGCCACTGTTTATTTAATCCACATACTAATTTAAAAATATAAAAAAGAAGTAGACTAACTTATTTTAAACCAAGTTAAATTAAATTTTTTTCCATATTTACTTATTTAACTTATCAAACTTGTGTTCTCCTAACATACCTTACCTACTTGAATTATTATTTTGGTTAACTTTCCCAGCTTTTTTTATGATATCTATATTCATCTTTATAGGTATAGCCCACGTGTCAAATCATACACGACACACCGACTTAAAACTCAAAACGATAAATGACGAAGCAAAAATCTTTTATAAAAGATTCCATTGCCGCCTAAATAATCACCCAAATCAACTTATAAAAACTTGGCCACTCCCACAATACCTGGGAATCCTTCGAGACGTTTAAAGCGTAAGTGGTGTCGACGGTTTCGTGATCTCTTAAATTAAATTAAATAAATCAAATAAATTAAATTTTAATATCAAGCTAACAGAAAGTGTCATCAATGGGTGGTTCATTTCATCAAATCTCATGACCTGTCAACTTTTATCTAATATTTTTATTGTGTTAAGTATAATTAATGATACAGATTGTTTATTTCTTGTAAAAATAAAAAATAAAAATAGGTATATAGTAATTGACACCCATAGTATTTTTTTATTTTTTTATTAATGCATAATAAAAAATATATGTTTTAATAATAATTAATTAAATTCAGTTATAAATAAGAAATCAATAATTATATTTTAAACCATATTTATTATTATTCATTTTTTGATAGTGCACATTCAATTAATTTAATCTAAAAATATGTTTAAAATAGTGTAGGAAAAAACATTACCTAACCAAAATAAAATTAAAAACTCTTTCAAAACCTAAGTAGCAAATATAAAATTCGTCAAATTATTATGAATATTATTATTATTGTTTTCCGTGTTTAAAATGTTTAAATAAAAATTAGTGCACCATCTCCAAATAAATAACGGTATAGATTTAAAATAATTATTGTTTTAAAAATTATTAAAATTTTTTTACTTAGGCAAAAATACTAAATGATATACACGAAAAAAAATTAATTATTATCAACATTGCATTGTATTATACAATAATTTACTATCAATGTCGTCAGCTATAATATTATCCAACTCGTGAGATATAATAAAATTAGTTTTTGCACCACTAAAATCATAAAACCCAAATTAATGTTACTAACCGTTTTACCCCCTCATTGTAAAATGCACAAAGGAAATAAAAATCTGAATGCTCTTACGGATTTTTTCAACACTTGAATTTCAAACGAGTTGGTAAATATTTAAAGTGCATGTCCGTTTTTTAAATCATCATGAATTACTATCTTCATAAAAGGCGCACTTGTAAATATTTTAACGTTAGGTCTGAGGCTCACAGTATTAGGAGTACACAAACGCTGTTATTGCATCTTTATTCGCGAGATAAACGGAAGTAACAAAATGCACATTTTTTTTTTAATAATATGTATTTATTTTAAAATGTACTTAACAAATAAATACTCGTACATTATACATTTGACTTTTTTTATATATAAATTTTTATATTTAAAAATATACGAGTACATTTTATTTTTATTCCAAATATAGGTTTTACGACTACATGTGCTTTTTGTATGAAAATGAGATTTTAAATTATGAAATAATTATATTATATATTTATATCATCATTATAAATCTGTATCATTTATAATTATTTATATACCTACATTTTTTATAAGCAATGAGTACATATTGTTTCTCAAAAAAATTCTAATAATACGCATATTCATAATAAATAGAGTATAGTACAAGACGAAGATTTAATTTGGGCTTTGAAAGCTTTTATCGTATAGCAGGTATACCTAAAAATAGTGACTTCATTTGTAGACTTTATTTTTTTACATTCGATTTCGGTATACTCGGTATATTATGTATTCCTTTCGATTGTTATATTAGTATATTACGTTATCAACGGTATTATTATCGAAAATCATAATATATAAGTGAATTAATTTTACTGAATATATTATTATCACATTGGCTTAACACTTACAGTTAATTAATGTTAAATAAATATCTCAATAATCATTTACAAAATATATATATACAGGGTGATTCTTTTATCAAACAACACTCATTATTTAAAAAAGTATTGACTTTTTTCAATTTTTTTTTTTTTCAAAATTGTAGATTTACACTCTTCTTGAATTGTTTATTATTTTTATATTTTTCACCCTTATATTTATTATATACACCACCATCAACTTTTGATTTTCAAATGGTAACCTATACTTCAAATTTCATAAATTAATAAAGCTATTTTTTAAATTAATTATTACGTTAAAATTTTGAATTTAGCGCTAGTAGTTTATGAGTTATAGGTATTTAAAGTTTAGATTGGCAGAGTGGAGTGGTACGGGGTTACCCCGCAAAATGTTTGTCCACTACTCCGCTTGTCTAAACTTTAAATACTTATAACTCATAAACTACTAGTCCTAAATTCGATTTTTATGTATCAAAATTTTTAGAAAAATATTCTGCTTTGGAATATGAAATTAAAAAACTATGTTGCCATTCAAAAAAGTAAAAAACTTAAAAAATGATAAGGATAAAAAATATTTAAAAATATAAATTTTTAATAAAAGCGTTGGTTTTTTAACAACTTGAAACTATGTAAAACAATATTTTGAAAAAAGTCAATACTTTTATAAATAATGAGTGTTGTTTGATAAACGAATCACCCTGTATATGACAAAACGTAACATTTTAGAAACTTATCGTATTTTGGCAGTTGACTGAAGTAATTAAAATCAAGTGAGAAATTAAACATTTCTCAGAGTATTTATACGTCACACTGTTCTATGATAATAAATGAATCAATTAAAAACAAATGTTATTTGAACATACCAACCATTAAAATATTATTAAAGGTATGTTTATAGCAGCTTAGTATGTCTCTTTTATGTAAGGTACCTATATCTAAGAGCAAAATATTGACTTATTGTTATTTAAATTATGTTAAAGGTTAAAGGCAGGTATGTAGGGGGTGTAAGGCATAAAATAAATATTATTGAATTTGATTATAATATATGAAAAAACCTCCGAACAAGTTTATAATTAATTCTTATATCTAAATGGTTAGGTACCTACATAATATAATAACAGTATATTATGCAATTTTTGTTTAATTTTTAATATTTGCAAAGATCTTTTAAAAGATTTTAAGTAAGTAACTCAACAGATATGATTTACCTTAACCATAGGCCAAATACCACTAGCGTTATATTTGTCTTTAAGCATGGACTCAACTAGGGGGATGCTTTGGGTCCTTAGCACTCCCTAAGTCAAAATTAGTATCCTGAGGAATTTTTTTTTAAAGTTAGATTCCATTAAATCACAAATAAACATGGAGCTTAACTGCTTAAGCACCCCCTTGTTCAAATTTCTAGTTTCATCGATGTCTTTAAATTTGTTGCTGATGAATTCAGAACAAATTTATAATAATGGAAAAATACAGAACATTCAGTTAATTATAAATTTGCAAGGTATAATTTATTTAATCATATAACTGTTAATTTTATACCTTTATTTCATTCATAAATACCAAATAATAACTTATTAACACTATTTGGTTTTATTGCTACCTTTAACTCTTAAATTCAACATTAAATTATACGGTGTTATAATTAATATAATTTCATTAAATTCCTAATAATTAACTAATTTCTCAACTTATGTTTAAATTGAAAAGCCATAGAATTTCATAAAAAAAAAAAATGTGTAATTTAAGATAAATGATAGATTATTTGAGCATTTAAAATGTTAACACTAATAACAACCAGATTCTAAATTTTTCAGATTACATTACATTACATATTATATGATTATTTATTGTGAGATAATAGCATTATAATAACATAATATTATTATTATATTATTAATAATTTTAATAATACATTTTTCATATCATTATTTATTACTTATATGTAATTATAATATTAAACTACTTATTTAAATTTACTAAAATATGGTTATCTGATAAATAATATAGTAAGGCACATACAACAAATATTGCATAGTCTATTTACTTATAATTAATTATATTATTTAATTACAAATATATTAATTTCTAATTGTACCAATACCTAACATAATAATAGGATAAGGTTATTTATTATGCATTAGTAGAATATAAGTTAACTATAAATAAATGGTTTTAATCTTTAACTATAATTATCTTTCGCGCTCAATTAGGAATTTAGATGCAGCACGTAGATTTATTGTACAATTTATGTCTTTTATAAATAAACATAACAAATATTCAATCGTGTCATAAAACTGCAATGTGCGGGTGAAAATTAATCATTTTGCTATCAAAAAATTTCAAAACCTCCCTTCCCCTTACTCAAAGACTTAGTTATGTAGGTATTAAACATGTATTTGACTGTGGTAAGTGTGCCGCAAACAAAATGGCATGGAGATGGATCGTCCTTGTAAACAATGAGGTATTCATGTGCGAAGAATTGTGGCTAATATTATGACCGATTTCGACCATGGTAAACTCCTTGACGCCTCTGAGTATATTATATTGTGAATCCAACCGTCAGTTTTGTCATTCTATACCATAGTTAAATGTATTGTAATTTTGTAAATTGAGATCCAATATACTACAAGGGCGTACTGTGCACTGTGCACAATGCCCGAACATTTTAGCCAATGTAAGAATGATCATTTTAATACTCAAATTTGTCATACATTGACCGGCATTGTACTAGATATCCCGGGAAAAGTGTACCCTGCCCAGATTCAAGTGGGCAAAGTGAATTATACAGTGCGCTGCACACTTTTATATCAAATTGCATTTATACGTAATAATATCACTACAAAACTATAATTATATATGTTATCCGTATATTGGAACAAACGAGGGCAGACTACATCAACTCTACAGTCGGAACCAATTCACAATATGTAAAGAGGTGTTTATCCAGGCTGATGATGTACCACCAGTACAAAGAGAAGTGGCTAGAAAATCTTCGAATTTGGGTGGCCAAGGGTACGATAGGTGTACTTGCAGTGCATTGTGTAAAACCAACCGGTGTAAATGTAAAAGATCTGGTCGGCTTTGCAACTCAAAGTGTCATAATAGTGGTGTATGTGGTAATAAATAAAGCAAATAAATAATAATTGTAATTTAATGATAAAAAAATTAAATAGTAAAGCTGTGCAACTTTATTTATTTTTAATTTTTTATATAATATTCAATATTTAATTTTGTGCCCAAATCTAATTGGGCACTGTATACAATGCCCGGGCAACGTTAACTTATTCCAACTTTGTCCTTGAAAATCGGGCATTGTGGACAATGCCCGACTTTTTACTTTGTCCGTAACATATATATACCTACATATTTAGCCATTATAGTTATTACATGTCCGCCAAGGCTATACATGTTGAATTGACAAATTGTATTAACTTTTATAATCTGTAAGGTAAAAATGAGTTTCAAAGGTGTTCAAGGATTGAATACCTCTTAAAAATATTACGAACTTTAAACAGAGTATGAGTAATTATGCTAACAAAATATGTTTTATGTATTATTCTATTACTTTGTTCACACAAGGTGTATAATAATTGGTATTGTACTTGATCGAGTTTGGACTGTTTGGACATTTGGTTGATATATTTTCATATAAGTATATCTACATTCATATCTAAAACTTCTTATATTTGATTTTATGAATTATAAACTCTAAAATAGCACGTTCATTAAGCGTATACAATAATTATATTTATATTGTAAAACATATTTCATAATTAATATTTATATTATGAGATAATTATTAACAAATTTGTTTCTTTGAGTCGACTGTTTAATGTATACCTATGTTGTATTGTTTTATATTGGTCATATTAATTAATAATCACCAAATTAAATTTTTAGAATAATTATCGTGTTTATCTCTTTTGCTATACTTTCAATTATAAACAGTTTTTGGTTTTTAATGGTACACGTTTCTTCGTACATTAATATTATTGTTGATACCTAACGCAAATTAAACTGAAGATATTTTGACAAAAAATTAATCTTCATCAACAGTTATTTTTTCTGATTTTTATTTATTAAAGATTAGTTTTGATTTATCCAGTTCATTGTTAAAGCCATTTATAATAACGTACAATCATAGAATATTTATTACTATATTATTTATTCCTGTGTTTTGTTTTACAATTATTATTTGATAATTTTTCGTTTGCGTTATATTTTGGAGTTATGTAAAAAACAATCAATGAAGTACGAAAATAATACATCAGTTAAGAACATGAATTTTAAATATTTACCAAATATTTCTAAAACGTGACATGTTTATGGTTGGATTATTTGAACGATCGTTTTTTCGCTTCGAGATGGATTTTTATATCAAAAAAGTTGCAAAAGTTTTTAAATAAAATCTAAATCGTGATCGTGATCATAATAATTTTTAACACTGAATGTTTCGGAAAAAATAATTGAGAACTCATTATATACCCAAAGGATATTATACGCCACTTTAATTATTATTTAGTGTACTGTGATTTCTAGATTAAAATTTATTACGTAAATTCAGCGTTAGCTTGAGATGTTTAATTCAAAAATATTTGAATACTTTGTTAGTATTTGAATGGTTATTTTTTTTTTATTTAATAATTATAACTATTAATAATTTAAACTTGATGATGTTCAAAAGTGGTTTCCAGTAAGAAACTGTGGGAGGTATAGTTCATGTTAGGGGATACACAGTTGAGCTCACAGTTGACACTCGGTTATGATACGATTCACTCGGGAAAGCATTTTTCCTTCATTCTCATGTTCAAACAAAATCGAAATGTATGCGCAGAAGTGAGATAAAGTTCTATCTATGAGTTGCTTGGTGCTAATTGGAAACTACTGCAGTTACATATACAAAAATTATATTTTTTTGTATAGGAAATTTGATTTTATTTGATTCATAAAAATTAGACATGCCCAAAATACAATGAAGTTAAAATGCATAAAAATAAATCGATTGATACAATTATATACAATTAAACAGATATCGTGTAAAAGTAAGTGTTAAAAACTGGACTATTACGGTAAGTAAACATGAGCATGAAAATGTTAACATTTTTTAAATAGTTGCCTGGAGAAATTGTGATATAGAACATATAGGTAATGTGCACGGATGAAACGACAATGTACCATTATTGTAATTTATAAGTGCTGAAAGTGTTGGAGAGTTCATTTTACCAGTTAAGAAGCTGGATAGAAATCTAAAATTTGTCAGAATTCTACGATCAACAAGTTTTGAGAGTTTGAGAGCACAGGTTGTGGAGGACAATAAAATATGAGTAGGTAAAAAAAAATTGGTATTTCTTAAGAATAATTTCGTTTTCCATTTGGTTTACAGATATTGTTCCAGCAATACATAAAAATTAATGTTTCGTATTTTACATTTTTTAAGATCATCTAAGTGTATTAACGTCAATCTATCATATAATAATATGTGAAAACCAAACGTACCATACTTCCACTCAAAAAAAATAACAAATATAAGACTACATATATAAATACATATCGATTTTTCAATAAATATAAACGTACGCAAATTTAATAGTTGTTGGTTTACAAAGTTCAGTTTCATCATAATATTAAATCAAAACCCGATACTGGTAATACTATTGTAATCAAATAAGAACAAATATAAATCATATCGTCATCAATTTAAATAAAAAAATATTCAGTTTTATTATAAATTTAATGTATAGAGTAAATTGTAGAAGTAAGAAAACTTTAACATAATAACTTAAACATAAAAATGAAGGAAAAGGTTCATCAAGTCCAACACGATACGGTACTTAATGTATTATTTTTTATAAGATTTTATAAGCATTTACATTAATGTACAATTGCATATAGAAAAAAATAAATATTTTTTAACCTAAAACATCATAAATTTATTTTATGATCGAGATATTGAAAGGTTTTCTACATATTATTTAGTTACGCCACTAAAACTAAATAATATTTCAATGATTACATTTTACACAATATTTTGTACGCAATACATTAACCCCACAGTTACGTTTATACAATTGTTGTTTAATGTCTGCTTTTCACGTCGTTTCATTATAATATGATAATGACTTATATTATCATAATAAATATGCAGTAATAACATGTTATTTGTGCGACATACCTATACTTGAAAAAAATATAAAAATCAAACTGAGCACAAAAAACAATTAGAAAAAACTATTTCGCATTGTTGGAATCATTTCCTAAATTACAAGAATTTGGTATATGCAATAAAAATTTCAAATAGGTTATACTGTTTTAATTTTTTCTTTATTATTAAACAATCCATCTCAAAACATCGTAATATTTTATTTTAAAAAAGTTAACTATTATAATATTTATTATGGTACAATAATAGAGAATTCTAATTCTTACGTGATGATCGACAGTGCACTCATATTATTATTAATTCAATCTGAACGCATTTATCAGACTCTATATTTTAATTATAACTTTTATATATTTGTTCACTATAATTTAGTATTGCTACCTATTGAATATTATTCACTACGAATAAAATATAACTTCATTGCCCATACTACCTAAATAGGTATTAATAATATTAATAAAATATATTTTGTATTATATTATTATATATTATATTATTTTCATCAGACGACAAAATAATATCGACTACTAAATGCCTAATTTAAATGAATGATATGTTTACATATTATGTAATAATAACAATCAATAACCCGACCCACTTTATGTAATATACTAATATAAATCCAACGATTCTAGGACGAAATAGTACCACCACCGCAATGAATCACATTTTATAGGTCATTTATTATAGGATGGTTTCTATAAGAAATATACCTGTGGCTATTTCCACATCAAAATGTATGAATGCACGCATTAAATGATTTGTTGGATTACTCTGAAGTAGTACTACAGCGTCAAATTGTGCGCACACGATTTTGATCTTAAAATAATAATTTGATAAATTTGATATCCGTCACTCGTAGTATATCATTATTAGTATTATTACATGTATCAATTAAAATTAAAAACAAGAAGATATTTCACGATCTGATCGATTACCATTACGCACATTATTAGAAAAACAAACATACAATAAATCACTGTGTAGTCGGTATAAGTGGTAGTGTATAAATTATTATTATTTGCGCAACTGCATTATGCACATTTAATTAAATTTATTATATGTATAAAATTATATTAATACAAAGCTAGACTTTAGCCACTAAACCTGGGACGATGACGATGACGATTGATTTTTGAACTTCAATTTCTAAATAGGTGTTGTACATTTATTATTCCCGAATTAACGCCACATGAGAACGAAATCATTTGATGATATATTATAATATATATAATATATACAATGGGCACATAATATTATTATTATTATTATGTGCCCATTGTACCCATCATCATCAGCAGCAGCATGGCAATAATATCATTACAAGTGCCCAAGTATGACGGCAGTTGTAAACGTAAAAGATGTTTTCTGCTCATCGTATATTATACAATATACGTACTTCTACATTGACAGCTAAAGATTATTAGTTTTTTTTATATTTTTAAAATAAATTTCTTCCAATTATAATAGTAATGAATGTAATATGTAACCAATGGCAACTACTTAACAAACCAATAAGAAAAAAAATTTCTTGAGGTGAAATAAAATGTATGTGTAAGCTACCTTTGAGCTACCTACCTATAGGGTTGAAAAAAATGTTATAACCTTCTTCGCGATGTACTCTATCGTTAAAAAAAAAAAACTGCAATACTATCAGATAAGTGGTTCCCGAGATTAATGATACAAAAGATTCTTATTTTCACATTTATATATATAGATGATTCACTAAACATGCTCACCTTTAATAATTAATTCTTTCAAATTCGGATTTTTGTAATTTTTATACTCAAAAATCATTTTTTTAAATTCTTGAATATTATATGTACCATTAAAAAGTGTCTTGTGACAATATAATCTTCTGTTTTTCAAATGAGAACCTCCCATTTTACTTTTAGTTATTTAGAAGATAATTTTTTTGAAAATTTTCATGTACCGTATTCAAAATTCGAATGAGTAAGTTTTTAGTTCTTAAAATGCTTGTGTTAGAGATAATAGTATTTAATATGATTTTATGAAAATATACATATAATAGACGTATAATTGGATTTAATATTTATACAATTTTTACAAATTATTAATGTTGATAGATTTATGTTAGTGACTAAAATTGTCAAATTACCATAGAATTTTTATTTTTAGAGCACAAGATCTCAAAATACTCAAAATTTAGTCATACAAATTTTGATTTTGATACGTCAAATTTTTCAGAAAAATATCTACTGAATAATTTGAATTTAAAAAAAAGGAGGGAGGTTCTCATTTGAAAAACAGAAATTTTTATCTCCACAGGACACCCTAAAAATTGTACAACAAATCTCAACAATTTGAAAATATGGTCTTTAAGTATATTCAAAAATTTCAAAAACCAATTTTAATTAACTACAATATTAAAGAAAAGTAAAGGCGAGCATTCTTGGGGAAGCATTCTGTTTATAAATGGGATATAATATATTTTATGATTGCATTAAGTACCTACGTTTTTTTTTTCAATCGTATATTCATACGCACTGGTGATCCAGTGATATAAAAACATTATAATTGAAAGCCGCATTATTGTCATATACTAATAATAGGTCGTTATAATATAGTGTAATTACAATATACCTACCACAGAAACGAGAGATAACACACTGCAGAACCATCAACTGGCAAATTTTCAATATATAGTAATTTCGAATATAAATATGGGTAATTACTATTGGCGTCCCTCGGTATAAAATCCCTTCCGAATTGCGGCCGAAAATTTCCGTTTCCATCAAATCTATTTATATTTATAATATTAAGATGAATTTTGAAAATCCCTAGTCTATTTTCAGTGCTATTGATCATCGATGTACAACGGAATTCAAGATAAACCATCTGATGTTGAAAATAAAATTGATTTTACCCGTAAAGATAGTGCCTGTGTTATCGAGATCTAAATCATTTTATGCATATTTCAAAGAGCAATTTTATAAATCACATTCACACATTAATACATTTTTAAAAACTTTAATTTTTAAATTCAAAACAGTGTATACATTCAAATTAAACCTAAAAAAAAGTGTGTAATAATTATTCAAAGTAATCAATAATTTATAGAATTATAAAAAATATTTAATCAGTAAATCAAGTTAAACAATTTTTTGGGGATCATTAAGAACCACCTACTCGTGGTGGCTTTTGAATAACTCTAAATGTTTCTAAAATTGTAATTTATATACAGGTATGTATAAATAAATTTGGTGGAAAAGATACTTGGTAGAAACGAAAATCAGTATTTTGGCGGAAACGAATGACGCTCACCTAAAAATAATTTTATATGTCAAGAAAAAATTAACGATTTAATTACAAATACTATATTATTGAAAGGAACTCATTAATGTTCAGTTATTTTTTAATGGTTGACAATTTATTTTTTATGACATCATAAATACTTAATAAAGCTACTTATAAACAAGTACAAGAAAAGCATACATTTTTAGAACTTTTTATTCACCGAAGCCTTCATTGAAAATATAGAAAATGTCTAAAATGTTTAAATCGCTGAAAATACATACACATAATCCGTATTAAAAGAAAAAAGTGAAACATTAAATCCAATCTGATGCTTTATTCATGACGACGACAAGCTGTCTTGGAAGTATATTATAATATTAAACTAGAGATATTTATTTTTATTTTATTTTTTGTCTTAATATCGTTTTTATTGTCGCAAAATTTTTTGTTTAGTACTATTCAACTATTAATACTAATAATAAAACATACCTATGTACATACGTCATGAATAATCGTCAAAATACTAAATTGAATTTAAATTCGAGAACATTTAATTTTACTATTAATAATATTCATTGAATGTTCTAAGTAATTACAAGATGTAAAATATGTATTGTTTTAGTATAATTTTGAAACAATCATATTGTGCACATTATTTTAACCATATATTGTTATTGCATAATATTGGCCAGATGGAGACGAATCAGATGGTGCTTCACCTATGGATGAATTACAAATTATATTATAATGAATTATTATTATTATTATTATTATAGTAATTTTAATTTCATGTTGATGAAAAACAATATAGTTGGCACTATGGTAAAAAAGTTAGGCACCTTAATACTTTATGATTTTTTATGATTTTAATCGGTTTTAGTAAATTTTAATCGGATCTCAGTAAATAGAAGATACACAACACACACACGCGCATTAGAATTATTAGATACACCCTATCTACCACCACGCGCTGTCTCGAAAACGATTTAGAAGAAAATCACTTTCATCAAGTTGAATCAAAAATATATAGGAAAAAGTGATCACAAAGTAAAAATGATAAATATTAATAAGGTTGAGCATAAACAATTCAAAAAGTTTATTTTATTTTAAATTTTTGTGGTTACAAAAATTTTACTAATAACTTAGCTTAATTATTTTTTAACTTACGTTAAACCGGCAGATTAAATCTTGATTCTTAGAATTTTAGGATTTGTATAATTTATTGAGTTTTCAATTTTAATTTACTGTATTTCAATAGATTTTGTTTTCGTGCATTAAAAAATTGTATATTTTCGAATATGAATTATTTTAATGGCAAAAACTTCAATAAAGTAAAGTATAGGACTGCTGTATAAACATTAAACACTATAAATTTATGAATTATTAAAAAAAAAGTAAGCTGTTGTTTTATGGTTTGTTGCTTTATTATTATAAACAAAAATATAAACTTTTTTAACTTAAAGATAAAAATCAAACAATTAAGTAGGTATTAACTTTTAACTATTTCTTACAAATGTGTATTTTCTTAACTTAAATAAAATAAACCATTAACTTGCCTAGATTGGAATATTATAATTTTTTAGTTCAACTCGTTTTCGTTTTGATATAAAACCGCATCTATATGGTGCAGGAAAAGACTGCTTTAGGTGCGCACTCAAATTTTAAATTCCCCTTTTTTTTAATGCACACATCATCTTATACACACATGATTATATAAAACCATAATTTTCCCTAATCGTTTCCAAAGACCTACTCTAATGGAAATAAGGAACAATATTTTTGTTATACTTTTAGAGCAGTATACGGATACGATAACTACTGTCAGCGTAACGTCTCCGCCCTTAACGTTATGTCTCGACCTGAGCAGAATAGACGGCAAACTTATAAACATTAGTACGAAATGATACTCAAAAATATAATAGTATATTATCGTGATGTTTATGTGGTAAAACTACACCACATCGTGCTTTTTATTTCAAAGTGTTATAGTCAAGTACAAGAAAAAGACTAGTTTTATGAATGTAGATGAAAATAGTTAGTAATAGTTATACCGACCAGAAGTATATATGTCATGATCTAACCATATTTGATAAATTTAATGACAATTTGTGTAGCTACGCAGATTTTATTCGTTTAATCGTTTCGTGGGCACTATTGCAATTTATGATGAAAAAAAAAGTTGATATGCAGATTAGGTTAGGCCTGTTTTGGCATTAAGTAATTTTAAAATGTATTCATTTTAATATTAATAGGTACCTACTTTATTTTTCTGTTGAAACCTTAGTAGGCCATAACTGACATAATACCTATTACTTTTGTCAAAAACATTGAATTTTTTTTTTTTTTTTATTTTTTTTATTTTATAATAAGACATTCCTAGCCTATAAGGCTATCTACATCTATGGATAAATAACATAATTTTTTTTGACTAATTTTAACATGATATAAGTATTTACAATTACAATTAAGAGCGATAATTACAGTAGTTACTAGTTATTTAATAGCATTATCGAATAAGATCGTGCGGGCGACCGCGTTTTAGTCGTCTTTGAGGTGGTGGACGTATGTGTAAGTTGAAGTGTATTGAGCCAGTTGATTTTTGGAGTGAACTATGGAAATTTTCTGCTAGAGCTTTTATATGATCTTGAATTTTTATGATTCGGAGGTCTTTATGTAGATTTTCGTTGCGTATGAACCATGGTGCGTTTGTTATTATTTTTAATACTTTGTTTTGGAAAATTTGTATTTTTCTTAAGTGTGTCACTGAGGAGTTTCCCCAGATAGGACAAGCATATGTAATTAGTGAGCGTAATAATTGCTTGTAAATTAATATTGAGCATTTTTTTTGTATAACTGATTTTTTGTTTAGGATAGGAAATAGCATTGAGAGGCGCTGGTATGCTTGTTGTAATTTAGAAGCTATGTGAGGCCCCCAGGTTAACCTCTTGTCCAGCGTGACACCAAGGTACTTGACAGAAGACTGCCAAGGTATGGAATCGTTGCCGAATCTTAGAGGTGGTGGAGTGGAATAGCGACGTAAGCTAAAAATGACTGCTGAGCTTTTTGAAGCGTTTATGTGTATTTTCCAGTTATTGCACCATGTTGCTAATAGATTTAGGTGATCTTGTAAGTTGTTTGTTATCGCTTCAACGTTGCGGGATTCACTGTATATTGTTGTGTCGTCTGCAAATAGTGCAATGTTTGTACGTGGTGACTGTTGTATATCAGAGATGAATATATTGAACAATATAGGTCCCAGTTTGGACCCTTGAGGTACACCAGCAGATATGGTCCAGGGGACAGAGAAATTATCATTAATTCTAACTGAGAATTGCCTATTTGTTAGAAAGGAATTGATAATAAAAAACATTGAATAGTTATTTGATTAAAATTTATATTTATTAAAATTATAATATGCTATGTATCATAATATTATATTGAGTGATTATTCAATCATGCTCACCAAACTTCTATTTTTCAAATCAATGTTATTGAAAATTTAAATGGTCATAGACCACTATCTTGTAAACCCTGTTCCATAGGCTTTTATTCTTAGAACACAAAGTCAAATAACTCAAAAAACTACTCGTACGAATTTTGATTCTGCTACGTCAAAAAAAAAAAATATTCATTGAATAATTTACAGTTCAAAAGGATAGTTTTAATTTGAAAAAAAAACAAAAATTGTTATTTTCACAGAACACTGCTAAAATATACTACAAAAAATCTCAAGAATTAGAAAACATGGTCTAAAAGTATATTTAAA
Source organism: Diuraphis noxia (assembly GCF_037042655.1). Taxonomy (NCBI): domain Eukaryota; kingdom Metazoa; phylum Arthropoda; class Insecta; order Hemiptera; family Aphididae; genus Diuraphis; species Diuraphis noxia. The sequence goes on from NW_028301711.1 coordinate 49,437,812, forward strand.
ACTACAAAAATCAGATTTTGAATAACTATTTATTATAGAAGAAGAAGAAAAGGTGAACATGTTTGATTAATCACCCTGTACTAAAATTACAATTATTAAAGTCGTTAACTTATAAATCAATACAGACAAACTTGTGACTATATGGGTACCATAATATATTGATATGAATAGGTTCGTGGTATAAAATATCATATGGCTTAAGCAAACACAGTTTAGATACATAAATCTTTAAAACATTTTTAAATTTTGTTTTAGTAAATTTAAAATAATATCTAGTACCTGCAGGCTGCAATACCTATAGTTTATTATGATTTGTAAAACAGTTATTGTTAGTAATATGGTTAATATATTTTTAAATATTCTTATAACATATAATTATACCAATAATATATGCAATTTATTATTATTATATTATCTCAATATTATTAAGATTTAAAAAATATACGTAATATTTTGTTGATTATAGGAGACAGGGAACTTTAACTCTTTTATTACTTTATAACGCCACCCGGTCACTTCTCCCTTGAGATACATTGTAATATTGTGTATAAATATATAAGACATTAAACATATATACGTTTATACTATAAGATATACCAATATGGTCGTGAACAGATGGGACACGGTAATTCTATGGTGATAGAAAGTAAACCGGTTACATAAATTAAAAAAATTAATGAAATAATATCTGATTGAACAACTATTGTGAGGTTTGGTAAGACGGGAGATGTCCCATCTACCTTTATTTAAGTATATACTATTGATATGCTTCAAATTATAATAACATTAATAACTGATGCTATGAGTCGAGTAAATTGTTGAGCATAACCCACATTATATCCAGTGTTAGGACTTATCTAGATAAATTTATCTAGATAAATTATCCAGATAATAATTATTTTATCTTTTATCTTATCTAGATAAATAAATATAAGTTATCTAAGTATTTATTTTAGATAAATATTTGACTTATCTAGATAAATTTAAAAGATAAATTTTTTAGTGAAAATTAGATAGATCTGTACCAAAAATATTATTAACTATGTGAATTTTGTTTTTGGTCCACTCGACAACTTCTCCAGCAGGATGACTTCCCAAATTTTTATTTATACTTTGTTACTCCCTAGAGTCCCTTGGATCTTATTGGTTCCTTATATAATTATATGTGTTGAAGTTAATGTTTGGTGATACACATCATGATATAATAAGTTAAGTCGAAAATAAACATATTATATAGGCATGTACTTACATGACATTATATATGTTTTTTTAAATTAGTTATTTTAATTTTAATTTCTATAATTATCTGTTATTTATCTGGATAAAATATTTTTATCTTTTATCTTTTTGTTAGATGAATTAAATTTGTTTATCTTTTATCTGTATCTTAGATAAAATTTAGTGTTGTTATCTTTATCTTTATCCAGATGATTTTTTTGTTATCTGTTCCTAACACTGATTATATCATAATATATAATATACAAATACTATCAAACATTTTAACTAATCATTATCGTTATTAAAATAATTGTTTTAAATTGTATTACGTTTTTAAGTTCTACCTCCATATTATTATATTATTATGCAACAGTATTGTATATAGTTCAGCTATAAATTATGTTTAAAAATTATGAACAAATAACAGAAAAAAAGTTATAGCAATTTATAAGCTGCGGATCTCAAATAAAAAATAAAAATTACCAATATTGATTAACAATATATTCGACTCAGAAGAAAGCTGCAAGGTTTTGCCAACATGTATAATATAATTATAATCAACTATACTGCGTAATTTTACTTTATATTATTTTGCCTATGAGCACTATTTAGGGGCATAATTATTACGAGTGTTTATATAGTTCCATGTACCTATACCATAAACACATAGGTTTTTGAAATTATAATTTAACAATTTTATTAATCTTAACAATTCGTGGATTATAACCATGGTTAATGTGCATTACTTTATTTATTTTTTAATTACATAAAACGTGGTTTAACTAACACTTACCAAGAATTAGTTTTTTCCAATCGGACGATTCGTCGTAGCTTATTAAATTTAATATCAGAAGTTTCCAGTGTTAAATCGAGTGAATCGGGACAAGTAAACACTCGATGTTTGTATTGTGCATAACTTAGCCATATTTTTTACTATTAACTTTTCAAAGCCCTTTAATGTGTGATTCGCTGAAAACATTACTCTATATGCAGTAATACCAGAACTTATCAGAATTTCAAAAAATTCAATATAAACCATAGGCATTAGCTAAAGCGAAATAATCTTTTTGATGGTAAGTAAACCATATTACATAATGACATACATTTTCGTACTTTTCTACTGTAAATCCAAACTCCAAAGTTACCCAACAAATTATTGAATCAATAAACAAATACCTCTTAGTTTGGTAATAATAATAATTACTATTATAATTTAAATTTATTTATTAATTATAGCTAACTAAAGGTTGTTTATAATTTTATGTTTTTGTTTTTTTTTTTTTATTGCATACTCTATAATTTCTCACGTATGCGTACGCAAATGTGTAAGTTATACGTCATAATACTCTTTTTTTGTTGATAACACTATAAAAGAAAAATACATTAATAAATCACTTGTTCAATTTGATCAAAACTATATTTGAATGATCACTATAATTTCTTAAATATCTCATAATATACGCGTCATAACTATACGTCTATTATTCTACCTATAACTTTTTGGGTCAGCGTAAGCACTCAATGAACCTAACTCATAATGATTCATTATAGCTCATCGCTAAAACTTGACATATACCTTATAATATGTCATCATAATGACTGACAAATTATAACAAAAACCGTATTTTCTAATAAATCAGTGAATTCAATCACTGAAGAAATATAAGAAAAGGCCTGTATTCTTAAACGAGTATTCATTATTTTTTAATACAACACATTTTATATCCAAATTCGTTTATTTGAATTACAAAAAATTGAATCACAGTAATATTCACTCATATCTATCATCTGTAATTTCTTAATTATTATTGTTTTGCATCAAACGAATGTAAACATTGTTTGAATTGTTAAACATTTAAACCCTGGAATTAATATAGATAATTGGAATAACGTTAAACGATTCATCTTTTATACTGATTTTGTCAATATTACTTTTTAAAGTAATCTGCTTGAAAATATTGAAAATCTCAGATTTTTTATTTAAATTGTTAATAGATAACACTTATTACAACCGATGACTGAAAATATATTATATTATTGTGATTTATTAAACCAAAATATTAGCTGAAATAATATTATTATTACTTAAAACACTTTAATAAAAATAATAGCTATTGACAATCTTTATAATATTTTTTTACACACTTTTCTTAAGGTCGCTTTCACGTCTGTTTGTCTGTTTGCCTGTTTGTCTGTTTGTCTGTAATCAAATCTTGCATGCTCGATTTGAGGCACTTTTTGACGATGAAAAATTCTGAAAATTGGTATAGACCTTGGTCTTAGATGACAATACAATAATCCGTTGTCATTTTGGGACACGGACCTCCAGGTAAGCGATGACGGGTGTGCAAAGTCATCTCCGAGGAAGTATCACCGCCGTTGATCGTCGATTAAAAAATTAAAAATTAAAAAATTCTTTTTATTAAATATAAGAAATTTGTTTCATAAATATTTTTTAAACGTTTAATAAAAAAATTTACTTTTAACTAAAAAGTAGAAAATAAAAATAAAAAAATTTTTTTTTAAACACATTTTTCTAAAAAAAACATTTTTCTAAAAAAAACATTTAAAAAATAATGAAAAATTTACTGATAAAAAATGTAAAAGTGTGTGGTGCATCATACAAAACATTTAAAGCCGAGCTAAGTCTCACATACACTTCTTTGTTCAATCCTGTTTATAAGATAGTGACGAGGAGTATATGTCAAGTGTAAGAGCACCACACACTTTTAAATTTTTCATCAGTAAATTTTTGATTATTTTTTTATATATATTTTTTTTAAATGTTTTTTTTAGAAAAGCGTGTTTTAAAAAAAAAATTATTTTTATTTTGTTTTATACAAGAAGTTTATGAAGTCGATTCTCAATAGATCGAATCTTAAAATTAATTTAATTTAATTTAACTTATGTTTTTCCCGAGTTATATACTTATTACTTATATACCTCAAACACAAATTAAAAACACTTAAAGGAGGAAGAACAGTTCAAATTATATAAGTTTTTGAATTATCGAGATTCAAGTTATGGAGTCTCGTACTCTCATCTGAATTTGAATAAATTATATAAGAACATATTATTCACAAAAAAAAAATGACATCCCAATTATTGCTATGATTATAGCTTACTCGTCCTACACAGAATACTTAACTTTTATTTATTGAATAATTATATTGTTTTAATCTGGTTTCAAGTAATTTCTGCACTTTTTTCTCTCTGTTAATTAAAAATCAAACTTTTAGACTCGTACCGTTTTTTGCAACAAATTATTAATTTAGATACTATATTGTACATAATAAAGCATTACATCACAATAAAAGAATAATGAAATAACTACGGTTTATCAAGTTCATAATTTAATTTTTAATCTGAGAATAAAGAATATACTAATGTGAAATATTACAAAATAGGTATGCAGTGTACTTATGAAAATACAATGTTGAAACCTCTATAAATATATTTATTGGGAAATAATAAAAACATCAATATCAATTTCATCAATTTTGTTTTCTTACAAATTTATACAATTAACTAATGGTTTAACTACGGTATTATGTCATGTATCACGTGATATAAATAAATCAGAAAGACTAATATTACGGTTCATAACGGCGCTGTACAATTTTTCTTCATCATAATCTCATATTTTAATTAGTTATCACCTGCTACAATGTATGTAAAAATAATTATACTTATTGTCTGAGGAAGGACCAATGGGTTCAATTGTAATTTCTTCCAAAAATTATTCCAGTCTATTGTAAAATAAAATTCCGTTCTTGTTTTAATTGAATTTAAATCTTTACAGTCGTTTACTCGTATATTCTACAAGTTATAACATTAAACTCCTATCAATAATGTCTTTTTTTTAAACAGTGTGTACATATCTATACATCTTACATAATTTATATATGTTATTAGCCGTATATCTATATGGGTTAATGAAAATCTGTTTTTGGAATTAAAATTTAATATACATTTATTAAATATTATGTAGGTAGCTACTGTTTTCAAAAAATGCCGATAGTTAACTGCCTTTAAATCCTTAAAGTTCGAATTTGTTTTTGAATAATTATAGTATGGCTATTATTTATATTGGTACAGAATATTATGATTATTATTATACATAGGAGCTATGTTCTAGAGAAGTTTCGTCTCTACGATCCTAAAGATTTTATAAGTATACATAAATATTATACAGTAAATTCACATAACATAGGTATAATGTTTAAAATGCATATTTTCAATACATATAAATTTCTAAATATTATGCAATTAGTTTGTATAGGTTGGTATCATTGTACGAAAAAAGACCCAAAGATTCTACAGAACCCTTGATCTTGAAATATTTCGTAAAAATCTAATGGCTACTGCAATAACTCACGAGAATAATATCCTGTATAAAATACCAAACATAATCTTATATTTTAGAACTATTTTCATAAAATTAAATTAAGATAGCTATTCAAAACTGTTCATCAATTCATATTACCCATAAATAATAAATATACATATAATATCCATATATCATATATGCATACATACATACATACAATATACATACAAACATGCATACATACATACATACATACATACACGCATTTTTAAAAAATTCTTTCTTTCGAAAATTTAAAATATTTTTTTATCACATAACATGAAAACTTGATCAAACATCATCGTCGTATAGCTTAGGAACAGACTGTCATCAAACATCAAAGATCAAGATCTTTTTCAAAAATAATTTATTTAATTTGTATTATAACAGTTTACGAGACTTTTAGATACATAAATTCAGTTTCAAAATTTTTTACGAAAAAATCTAATTTGTAATAGATACCAGTTATAATAAACAGTAGAAAATTCTATGAGAACGTTTTTTTTTTAAATACAAGCATGTCTTTTTAGACGTTAACATAATATCCGTGGTATTGATAAAAAGAAGCGCCAGACGTATAATATATCATATTATATCAAACCAATCACTAATTTTTATTATTTCGTTAATTAGGGCGACCATACGTCCTGTTTTTTACAGGATTGTCTTTTCCATTTTTAAGAGATAGTGATGAAATCGGAAAAGTTTTAAGTATTGTATGTAAATCCGTTTTTTCAATAGAAAATGGTGGTCTTTCAGGTATTCCACAACATTTTTAACAAAAGAAACACTTATTGGCCAAATCAAGCCGTTTTTCAAATAAGGTAACGATTTTTTTCACTAATAAGCAGTCAACAAATGAAAGCAAACGTATTGCGGTAGAAGAGGGTTTTTTTGCATATCATACTATCTATACACAATCATTCATTCTGGTCTATAGATTGTACAACATCAATTATATAAAAAATTTACAAAATAAATTTTCGTGTGCTGGTACAAAATGTGAATCTATAATTGTGAATGTAATAGCTATTTTTGCAATTCAGCAGGTGTTAGATGAACTAAAATCCATTAAATTTTGAACAATTATGATTGACACATTAAACCATAAATATTTAAAACTCGTTCCAATTCTAATTCGGTGTTTTAACCCCCAAAAAGGGGTAAAAATTAAAGTGTTAGAATTTATAAATTTAAAAGCAGAAACATCAAATATTTTATCAGATTACATAATGAATGTTCTAAAAAAATATAATTTATTAAATAATGTTGTTGCATTTTTGGGTGACAACTGCAAAACAAATTTTGGCGGCGTCTTGAGAAAAGGTACAAATAACGTTTATGCAATTCTAAATAAAAAATTAAAAAGAAATATTTCTGGTATTGGTCGTGCTCCTCATATTCTGCCCAATGCTATGCATAGTAGTGCTGATACTTTTTCACCTGGCATTGAACTCATAATTAATAAAATATTTCAGTATTTTCATATTTATACAGTTCATGTAGAAAAATTAAAGGATTTTTGCGATTTTGTTAGTACAGTGAAAACTCTTTATAACGAAACTCGTTACAACGAAAAACTATATATTACGTAAATAACATTAAGTTAACTAACAATGATTGGTTTGATTTAAAACCTATTAATTACTCATTATAACGAAAACTCTCAATAACGAAAGAAATCACATGGTCCCTTCAGATTCGTCATTGAGAGTTTTCACTGTATTTGAGTTCAACAATATTTTATTAGGATCTAAAATGGGGATGTCATTTTGAACCACTAAAAGTTTTTCATTGAATTCAAATACCTACTAGATTTTCCAATTTGTAGTGACATTAAAGAAAGTTTTAAATTTATTATTAAGAATAATCCAACATTGAAATTCAATGAAGATGAACTTTTTGACGAATTTAATCATGTGATAAATGTAATGAAGGTTAAAATGCAAAACTGGAAAAATGGTTCAAAAGCCGAAGATAGGTGATGTGAAATATTTAAAATCCTAGAAAAAATAACATTCCAATTAAATATTTTACGGTTATTTAATATTTTAGAGTATTCAATGGCTATTCCAGGAACTAACGCGTCGGTAAAAAGAGTATTTTCAGTTACAAACGTTTTATGGAAAAATGAGAAAAATCGATTTCTTGTGGACACAATTAGATCGATAATAATCGTAAAACAACATTTTAAAAATGTCTCATATACAGAATTTCGTACATTTCTTTTAGAACACCCACAATTATTTAAACTAATTACTTCTTCAGAAAAATATGAAAAATCAATATTGAAGACATCTCTGAACAATCGTGATCAAAATGAATTAATAAGTTTAAAAAAAAAAAGTAAAGTACACGAATTTAATCTTATACAGTGTTATTAAAAATTATGTTTTTTCACAATTAAAAATCAATAATATATATATATATATATATATAAAGTATTAATTTAAAAAATTAAATAATTATTAATTTTGTCCTGTGTTTTAAATTCTGAGTGGAGCGAGGAATGTATTGATACCATCATGCTGTTTGTTTTTTGTGTATTTGTCATTACGTTTTGGGGCAGTAAAAGTGCTTAGATTTTCGACTTCAGTACCTCGTTCGATCATAAAATGAATCTAGTTAGTACTTTGGGGGTCAAAAGTAAAAGATTCTCAATATTTTTCTAAATAATCGGTATAAACAAACTAAAAATTAAGATTTTTGACAAAATTGATTTTGGTTTTTTATTTAACTTTAAAACAAATGACCATACATGAAATTTTCACCGAATGTTTATATAAGTATATTCTATCCAGCGTGCAATTTTTACTTGCAAAAAATAGTTGAACTATTTATAGGCATATGCAATTTTTGATCATTATTAGTTTTTTTTAAATTAATATCGATACAAATTTATTTGTTGGATAGAAAAGCTTGAAAATTTAATACAAGGCTCCTAACTTATTTTTACAATTTATTGCAGTTGAAAAATAAAAGAATTATACATAATCAGAATTTTTTTTTACAAGCTTTCAAAGTTTGAATTTTGACAACATACGTAAAAACCACAGAAATTCGCAAATTATTTTAAGCTAGAAATTCATAAAAAATTGTTTTTTTTAAATCTAAGGTTTGAACATTTTTGGTAATTTATAATATATCCTAAATAAATAAACCATCTCCGCTCAGAATCTTTTTTCGTATACAATGATTGAATGATATAATTATATCATTGAATTCAAATTTAATTCCATCCATTACAGTAACCCACTTGTAACCGACTCTACAACAGAGCGATATCCACTTTTTTTTTTAAATATGGTCACCTTATGATAAATATAAGAGGAAGAATATTGTTTTAATATTAAAAATAATAACCAAAAAAATTAACGTGAATGCAATATAATATTATGAGAAAAATTAAAAAAATTAAAATAGACAATCTATAGCGAAAACGAGGAAAAGTAGTTCATTACCTCTCATAAATAAAACTATATAATCCTGCATAATATAATGTAATGCGCATATTATTTAAAATTCCAATTCTGAACCGTGAAAAAAGCTGCCTTTGTCGGACCACCTGTAAAACGTGTGTAATGTTCGTCAACTACTCGTCGATATCTTTCAAACAAAATAGTAAATATAATTTACTTAATAAATAAAAATATAATGGGCACGACCGCCACAATGTGTCGTCTACTACAACAGTTCAATAACGCCAATCAGTGGAAACTATACAAATATCAGTAATCAGTATAACTACCTGAAACTCATAATCTTCGGTGGTCACACACATGACACAAAAGTTCTATCGCAATTATATCAGGAGTCGATAAGGCGCATTTGAACACAATTAGGTCAGAGCGATTAGTTGTGATCGATTGCAATGTACCAAAGTATATACAGCCGGAAGTTCAAACAAATAATATTATGCATTTTTTTGAATGTGCATTGCATAAAACTGCAGCATGTACCTACAACATGTTATAATTGAATAAGTAATAACTCTGACTCAGAACCAAGAACCAAATGGGTTCTAAACATTCGATTTTTTGATTTGATTTTTTTTTGTACACAAAAGGTTTAGTTATCAATACACTATAGTTCATGTTTATAAAAACCAATAAACGGTCCATTGTTTAATGATCAAGTATTCAAAGTACTTAAATTAATATTCAGTTAAAAATATTATTTATCAAAAAGAATATTATGTATTTTAGTTTTTCTAATAATAAATAACATGCATTTTTTATTTCCTATATGAAAGCAGAATATTTTCTGGTGTTCTTTAACACAAAAAAATCTAATTTTAGACTAGCAGCTTATTAATTACAACTACCTATGTACTTTTTTTAGGTATCTGAATTTTGATTCACTAAATCGCTCACATTAAAACTTTAAATATACTCATACAATTCTATATAATTAACTACTTGTCCGAAATTAGAGATTATTAAATACTAAAATACTCTGAATAAAAATCTGATGAAATTACAAATGTATTTTGTTACCTATTAAAAAGAGTGAAAAAATTAATTATAAATATATTAATTAATAAATAAATAAATAGAAAAAATAAATATGTTTTGTCCAAAGTTTATGTTTAGTAATAGCTTAAAATGATATAAAAGAAATATTTACAAAAAAAATTTGTTTTCCGAAGTAATGATGAGTGTCTTACATTATACCTCATATAATAATAAGTGACCTAAATAGAACATTTCGAACCTTAACTACATTTTATATAACATCCAAACGATAAAATTAATTAGGAATAGTTAAAAATTATTATCTCACCCTCATATATCACTTAATAATTATACATTCACAAAAAATATTATAGATACCTTAATAGTACCTAATATAGTAATATCATTAAAAAAACAAAAGTTCCTATATTTTTAGATCTCTGCAGTTGTATCACAACTGATTGTTGGTGATTAATGTTGTAATTCTACGACAATTTTTCATAGATATATAGGTATGGATATAAAAATTAATCATGAGAAAATTTAGTAATCAATTTTTAATGTTAGGTATATGGGGCAAATATTGATATAATATTCAATTATAATAAATAATAGGTATTAATTGGTAATTAGTAATAATAAACGATCTGTATTCTATTTACAATAACAGTTTACAGTGTTAATATTGTGTTAGGTATTTTGATGACTTCTTAATAATTAAGTTTATCTAACAGTTATTAAAAATCATTACTACAATTATTATTTTCATTAAACGGTATTTGTACATAACCTTAAAAAAGACCCCATATCATCTTTCTCTCATTACGTTCTCTTTTCTCCAAAAAAGCCCAAGTCCCCATATGGTATAGGCATGTTCTATCCATTCTTAATTATCTATTCCAAGTTTTGATTAGAACAAAAACAAACATCGAAATTTAATGTAAAAAAACCATTGTACATAGTCTTAAATTTTGACAGTCATGAAAACTCATTCATTACAAAAGAAGATGTCTATTACGGTTTGAAGTTAAAAATAATTTCTACTGTGCAATTTGATATTTTGAGACAGTGGAAGCGCCTATATTGGTTGCGAACCAACGATAGAGTAATTAAATTAAGTATTTAAATCGCATCGCTTGTCAGGCCAGTGAGCGGGTATAATAGTTTATTAAAATCGAGGGTTGTTTACGATATGCCATCGGAATTATAAGGTTTTCAAATAAACCTGCATAAAAAGTATTAACAGAGTATTTTATAATATAATAATTCAAGTACCTACGTTACATCGTATATAAGACCAGACCTTCAATTATTACTGTATGCAGATAACTGGGTCATACATATTATAATATTATTAAATTAATATTATAAATAGTAATTAATTTAGAATAGTATTAATAATAATTTTATTATTGGTGTACCTAACCTAACTAGATACCTATTGTATATTTTTGGACTAGGTGAGTATATTAACCAAAATGTATGTGATATAATATATATTTATAGTTTTTTGGAAAGTGAAAGGTTTGATATATATTAGATAATAATAATAAAATTATGTTTTCTCCGAGATCGAGTTGAAACATTTGATGTACCTACGCTCTTCGAAGAGTGAAAACAAAATTGGCCATAAACGTTTTTATATTTTGAAGTTAAACATTGAAATGAATAACGGTTAATAGTAACGATCATATAAACTTTAAGTCTAAAGCCCAAAATATGGCCTCTTACGCAACATAATATTTTATTATGATTTACGCACATTATTGATATCGTTGTTTCGTTAAATCGAAACATTTATACCTGATATAATATGCAAACAATCGTAAGTATATTATTATAATTAATCATTAAACTGATAAATGTTAGTTACTCCGTACTCAACACCACAAACATAATCTTCAAATCAAAATAATATTGTTCATACCTAACCATTCAAACCGAACGGCTATTGCACAGATTATAACTCAGTTGAGTGAAAATAATAATATGTTTATTGTGTTATGTGTACTTAGTACGTAAAATGATAAACCACAAAATAATTCAATAAATCATAAATATACATATCGCATGATTGAATTGAAATATATTATTTCTTACACAAATTAATTACGATTTCTAATGTCTGTGTATTGAAATTTCAAACTCATTAAAAGTCGATAACGAAATATACAATAATTTACTTTATTTATATCATAATAGATATACATATGGCATATAAATTAATTTACATATTTATAGTTTCTGTAATATTCAAAATAATATGTTTATAAGATGTCGATATTAGTATATAGCAACAGCGTACAACTTAATATGAGATCAAGTATTATCTAACAGAATAATTACTGATACATATGACTTATGAATATTTAAGTATTAATAAATCCTTCCTAATTTTCTTTCTTTGTTTTTATTCATCCAAAATTTTATATTATTTTATAGCCTATAGATAGGCACTATTATGAAAGACTGAGAGCTCAACGTCCAGTTTTCGATTTAAATTAAGTCAAAATAAAATGTTAATTTGATTTAAACTGTTAAACAACCAACTGTTGGGATTCCGCTGATTTAAATATAATTTTTTTTTTTAATAATTATCTGTATTCAGTGAATTAAATTTTAATATAAAAATGTTATGTTAATTTTTATGGTTTAAATTTTATCTTATGCTATCAAGTATTAATTGATTTCGTCTTCATATCAATAAATACTTTTGTTTTTTTTAATGACACAAAAGTTAAATAAAGTATTTAGGTATTTACTATTTACACATTTAATGGTTTTGAGTTAATATAATATCAAGACTCACATCTAAAACAAAAAATAATCAACTTTTTTACTTAATTAAAAGTTAAAATAAATTGTGTGTTAACTATTAGCTTAAAAAATTAACTTTTTAAACTGTCTTATTAGCATGTATTATTCACTTAACTCAACTAAGCTATAACAAATTTATTAATTTACCAATCTTTTCCGTTATGTATATATCATGTAATATTAATTCTATATCTACCAATAAAAACTTACATTTTTAGTGGAACAGATTGACGAAGACGGTATCATAATATTATAATTTATAATTATTTACTGTCACCTAAATAATCCACTCTGTTAGTATGCAGATGCTTTTTATTTAGTTAAAAACATTTACGGGTATACTCAATTAAAAATAAACTATTGTATAACTGATTGTTTAATTTAGAATGAAGATGAAACATATAAATTCTGAATTTTAATTATACACGAAAACCACAGTGTCATAATAAAACACTCTTTACACGTTTTCTGTAATCCAATGATTAATAACTGGAAATACTTACACAAAAGTTATATCAAATTGAAATTTAAAAAAAAAAACACGAGCTAATCTTACAACCCTCAATAATTTTAAATACCTAATTTAAAGATACACCACAAGATAATTTAATTAAAAAATAATATTAATACACACAATTAATTTCGTTCATGCTATTTTTATTATTTGATCATTGCATTGTAGTTGTGCAGACATTGCGTATTGGTATGAAAATAGCATATTATATTGAATAAATATAGGTATCATACGATTTATGTTTACATTAGAAAAAGTTGATATAGGTATATTATTTCGTTACAGAAAATCTAAACTTTTGGAAGATGCACCTCCTGCAATGTATATCATTCATATTTTCTGAGCAAAGAAGGCGTAGCACCGAGTTCATTAACTTTTCGTGCAACAAACAAAACGAAAGTTTAACAATTATTGCCCCGCATGAATGAATGAATAAAATACTTGTAGGTTAACATGCCTCGGAATCTACATAAATCACAATTAGGTATATTTATATTATAGTATCACTAACAAAAACGGATACAAGAACAATTTATCAAGTACTGCAGCTTTGTGTTATAAGCATGATCAATGTTGTTCAAATAGCTTTTATCAGAAAAAAAATTATTCATATTTATATTACTATTATTACTCAGTCTTAATATTTTTCATGTATAAGTATAACAATAAAAAAATGTCTTTCACATGAAAATTGTATACAAAAAGAGAAAAACTAACATTGATCTTCAATGAGATGACTATCGAAGATCAATAGTACTAACTAAACTTGTTGAAAAAAATATAAATACAATGACTTACAATAATACACAAAAAAAGTTAAAAAAGGGATACATTTTTAAAAGTGGGTTAAAAAACAATAATATAATAAGTATTACAAGGATAAAATTGTTTTTGAGTAAAATCTTATAAAAAAACATTGATATTAATAAAAAAAATATAAAATAGTTTTGGAATACAATTTTTTTTTATGTTTCTTATGAACCATTTTAAAACCAATTTTTAAATCAGCAAAGTGTACAATTGCACCTATTATTTTTTTTTTTTTTTATTAGGAGCGATTAATTAGGTTCGCTAAAATTAAAACAAAAGTCAACATGTGTTTTAAATCTGACATAGAGTTATCGTATTTTATTTTTAAATGCATTTTTTTTTTTTGATCATACGGATCTGGTCTAGAAAAATTAATATATTTTAATAGTATTACAAACTATAAGTAATAATAAAAAGATTATTTATACGTGTTACACTGCCACCTACAAATTACAACCACATGAACTTCAAAAGTCCTTCATTCATCCGTAAATCGTGTTACATAACTAAAAATCACTAACAAAATGTTTTAATTTTCCTGACAAATTAATCATCTGATTATCTGAAATTATTATTGATCTTATAAAACATATTTGACGTTAGGTATAAAATATGTCAAGTTATAATATAGCACAAGAAGACATGATAATAGCTACAATATTACTACAATAACAGACAGTGATACAACACTCCAACAGATAAACATAATATTAATAGCATAGAGTAATAGGAATTTGGGAAAATTGATAATTTCCCATCAAAATATCAAAAATAAATCAAAAATCAAAAATTGAATTCCTAGTTATTAATACTTATAATTTTATCACATCACCAATTCACTTGTCTACGTATGTATAATGTACTTTATGTAAGATATGCTGATATAACTATATTGTTACTATATAGATCTGATAATAATTTAAAAATGGTCTGCAAACATTCGTAAACTGAAAAATTTAAATGACACGCCTAACTTCGGCTGTCCTTATAAATATATATGTAAAGCCCTGTTATTTGGTGGCACTAAAGTTTCTAAAACGACAAAAATAATTAAATACAACAATGATCAACAAGTTGGTTGGATCTTTTTCGTGTGTATCTGTCATAGTAATCATATATATAATATAAAACGTATCCTTTTCCTTCGGATTTCGATACCTATCTATTTTTTCATTGAGTGAGTGGTCTATATTAGGTTTTCGCCACCACCAACTATAAAGACTAACGACTTATTGAGCAAGAGTATCTCACGTGGCTTGTGTTCAGTGGATACGGTCAATTATCGTATTCTATAAGAGTTAGAATTTAGGATCTTAACAAACATAAACATTTTTCCAAAACCGCCGCTAAGTTCACACTAACGGCCAACATTAAATCAAACACATAACAAACTTTACAAAACTGTTCTCCGCGGTTTGTTGGACGTTGTTGGAAAGGTCCCGCCATTTTTTGAACTCTGTTTATTCTATACGAATTTTTGAAAAAGTGACGCTAACTTCACACCATCGGCCAACTTTTTTTAAAAGTTCAAAAAACAATCCAAAACTGTTGTAAACGGTTTATTGAACGTTGTTGGAAAGGTCCCACCATTTGTTGGAACTCTGTTTATTTTATACGAATTTTTGAAAAATGCCCCTCAGCCCACTTTTTTTAAAAGTTCAAACAGAATCCAAAACGATTCTATATGGTTGGTTGGACGTTTTTGGAAAGGTCCCGCCATTTGTTGGAACTCTGTTTGTTTTATACGAATTTTTGAAAAAGTGCTGCTAACTTCACACCATCGGCCAACTTTTTTTAAAAGTTCAAAAAACAATCCAAAACTGTTGTAAACGGTTTGTTGGACGTTGTTGGAAAGGTCCCACCATTTGTTGGAACTCTGTTGATTTTTTTGATAATTCTCATGTTTACAAAATTTCAATAAATAAAATATAATATAGTTATTTATTATACAAACAAATAAGGTATGAGTTTAAAATTAATTCCTAAACGTTTTTTAGTTTTATTTTTATAATTGTCAATTACATTTTATTTGGTGGTCAAAAAGTCTGAAAATGTAATACAGGGTTCCTGATATATTGATAGAATAGCAGCTGAAAAATATTGAAAATACATAGACACGAATTTTTTTTATAAGAAATTAAAGTTCAAATTTTGACAACATTTATCAGCATTTTGAAAATTATCAACCGTTGTAATTAAAAAATTATTAAATGTTCATTTTTTATAATTAAGGGTTGAAAATTTTAAACAAAGATTCTCATAAATAATTCATAATGTAACCAAAAATCTTAAAAATATATAAATAAATTTATTTTTTACAGATAATTTAATTTTAAATTTGGACAAAATTACATATTTAAACCAAGAATAACGATTTTCGTGTAACTTAATTTTAAGAAATTTGTGTATACTTAACTCGAAGTTAACACATTAAATATGTAAACAAATTAACTTGTTAAGTTAAAATTTAGCTAAAAAAAATTAACTAGTTATTTAACTTTGGTCTTAGTTAATATTAACTTAACTCGTTAATGCCCAGCCATGCTTTTAAATTCACTTAAAATCAATATCAAACTTTTTGTTTGTTAATTCGTTGTCGTTGGATAGTCAACTGAGAAGAAGCTGATTTTCTGTGAAAATTATTTGTATGTTATCATTTTAAAAGTAGTAATACCAATTTAACCTTTATAATATAGTTATGTTGTAAGATTAAAAGTTTAGTCAGAAGGCGTGTAGAGGAGTATATATTGGAGAGTATCTCATGGTATTTTAAAGATAACAGATAAAATTCGATTTCTAAAAAACCAATTGAACGTTCTTTATTTATAAACTTTATGGTTGGCCGAGTGGCACCATATAGAACCGTTTTATATTGTTTTTGGAACTTTTAAATAAAGTTGGCTGAGGGGCATTTTTCAAAAATTTATATAAAATAAACAGAGTTCCAACAGATGGCGGGACCTTTCCAACAACGTCCAACCAACCATATAGAACCGTTTTGGATAGCTTTTGGAACTTTTAAAAAAAGTTGGCCGATTGTGTGAAGTTAGCGGCACTTTTTCAAAAATTCGTATAAAACAAACAGAGTTCCAACAAATTGCGAGACCTTTCCAACAACGTCCAACAAACCGTTTACAACAGTTTTGGATAGTTTGTTATGTGTTTGATTTAATGTTGGCCGTTAGTGTGAACTTAGCGGCGGTTTTGGAAAAATTTTTATAACTTCTTAATGACGGTCCAACAAATTGTAAAACCTTTCCAACAATGTCCAACAAAATTGTTGGATAGGTTTTATTGAAATCTGTTACATGAGTGCCGCTAAGTTCACGAACGTGAAATATTATTGTTCTATGTTATTATTAATTTAATGTAAACCGATTAACGATGCAATGATTGATAAATGCATACAATGTAAAAGATAATTTTGAATAATTGTTTGTAGTAAAACACTAATGAACTGTAAACAACAGTCCATATCAGCCATACTCAACCTTTTTTTTTTATTGGGGCCACATAAAATATTTTAAAATATTAAGTGGGCCGAAACTTGAAATTAACGAAACGAGATCAAAATCTTTATAAAATATAAATAGTGAAAATACAAAAACATTAATTATGTAACATAATCATCCTTATCTCAATCACGTAGAACACACTTTGATTGTTCTGTTATCCCTATTTTATACTTACATTACTTTTGAAATTTTTTTATCAATTCAATGCCCACAGGTTGAGAATGGCTGGGCCATATCAAACGGTCAATCAAACTGTTTTAGCGAGTTGGCCACTCTCTTCTTATATAAGCTCTCTAAGTATAGATATTTACCGGATATGCTCGTCTCATGTTCCTACGTCTACGCATTATCGTTAAATAAAATCGTATGAAAAGATGCACCATTATCGTTTAAAACAAATAAGGTACATTGTGTCAACTATTACTATTGTTTTAAAAATGAAATAATAAAAATAAATAAAAAAAGTTATATTATAATTACAAGTTTTTGTTACCTATTACTTGTTGTCACATGTTGTTATTTGGTGGCATTTGCTGGAAGATATAGGTATAACTATGTTACAATATAACATGCGATCACGATCAAACTACATACGATTTACGTAAACGTAATAGACGTACTAAACTAAATCATTGTACAATTCAATCGCATGTTCTGTATCTTTTTCCATAACGCCATATTTTTGTCATTATAATCGATAATATTATAATTTGTCCCACGGTACTCAATATAGATAAGGTTCTCATACAACCTAGTACCTACGTTAATTTTCCAAGGTAACAAACCAATGGAACTTTTATTTTTATTTAATAAGAATATATAGTACTTACTACTTGTACAATAGACTATACTGACTATAATATAGACTATACAATATAGGTACTCCTAGCTACTATCATTTATGTCTATCACATCTAATTATTTATTACCTGAATATATTTACGATTTCATTTTTAAAACAATACTAAATAATAATTAACACGAAATTAAACATATTATTTCATATAACTACGTGATTTTCATATTAATAAATAATACACAGCTTTTTTATATATAAAATAGCAATAAATAACTGATAGAAAATATATTTAAATTTTTAAAATAATACAAAATGTTTTTTTAATTATTTGCTTGGCATGAAATAGGCATTCAACTAAATGTCTAGGCGGATAATGAAATTGCATAAACATTAAATTCTTTGACTATATGCTTAGGCATTTAATAAAATGCCTGATTTTACTATATGCCTACGACATATATATATATATATAGGTCTGGTACTTACCTATCATGATTACGTTTCATTGATTTTTCTTTTCACAGTAACCTCATTTTTAATTTTTTTGCATAAATTGAGTTGTTATTATTCCCTATTTTTTCTATTATTTTAATTAATGACTTTTAAGTTTTTACTTTTTTAGAAAAACTCCAGGTTTGAATTTAATTCCTTGTGAAGCCAATAATAAATCGTATTTATTACACAGAAACTAGTTTACTATTACAAAAAAATATCAAAATGTAAATTAATGTATATTAAAAGCTTGAATTTGCTAAATTGTAAAATATAATACAAATATGTTAACCAAAATTGTACATAGGAAATTAAAAATGTCTAAAAGTAAATCAAAATGAACTGAAATAATTTTAAGATCAAATCGACTATCAGAGGCCATCTTGATCAACACATCTCGACGTGACAATAAAAAACAGAGGGTTATATAACTATAGTACATTCATCACTCCTATCAGGCCTTAATACAAAAACTATTATGATTCTCATGTTGAAAGTTATTGTAAAACCGTTTCCTGAAAATAAAATGTACATAATATATTTGCGATTAACCCATACACCATGCATTGCGAAAGATATTTTATTTCAAATATAATGAATTATTATAAGTATAGTTATTCGACATTTTTAACTGATTATTATAATTTCTCACTAAAAATTAAAACAATACATGCAGTAGATTTTTATTATTTAATTTAAAGTTTTTTAAAGATCTTTGTCGTCTAGTGTATACGAACTTAATATAGAGGTCAAGTTTACTGTATAAAACAATATAGAAAGTAATGTGTCTTGATTTATTTTTATGTTTTGTAAACAATATAATAGGTAGGTAGGTTTGGTTGTTTTGAATGTTGACTTTAAATAATACAATCAAACTATTACGGCGTAAACATAACGATATTATTTTAATGATTATTTTACACTTTATATTTATATTTCGTAATATAGTAAATAGCTTTTATTCGCATAATTTATATATGGGTACTTTATTATAGCACAGTTATTATTTAACATTATAAATATGAACAGAAACTCCCACAGAGACATAATAATATTATTACTACTGTGGGAAACATTCGTTCAGCGTAACCATACATCTTTATTTAAAGAAAATTCTCTCTTTTTTAAAATTCGTGTCCCGTGCGTGTCTCCTCCATTTACTTTTCTAAGTATGAACGATACTCGTTTTAAGCATTTTTTCCCCTCACAAGTCACGTTCTATTCTTATTTTCCTTATTAAAGTTGTATGGGAGTTTCATTTATTCAAATTCTATATGTGCTTTGGTAATTCGTTTAATACACACGCGATGAGCTTCAAAAATATTTCAAACAATATACGAACCAAAGACCACCAATAAGTAAGCGCGTTAAACAGCAAACACGACAAATACCTTTAAACAGATAATATAAATATAAAGTTTAATCATCGATCTATCAAATTGTACTGCCCTTGTCCGTATGAAGAATGATTACATTGAAAATTAAATAGAGAAACTTGAGAGACATTTTCCAATATTAACTTTTAATTTCTACACGCCATTCTTACGCCGTACCATTTAAAATAATTAGGATATTAAAGTAGGTGCATAATATAATATGTAGGTATATCTACATAATATAGGTATGTGAGATTCTTCGAATCCAATTAACTGATGATTATTATCCGATGAATTACTCAAACTACTGTAATGAATTAAAAGTTTCAAGTTTCAAAAAAAGTGTCAAACGTTTTTCACGGATTTATTGGCGGAGATGCGCTAGTGAATGTTGGGTAAATAGTGTACGATTCCCTCCTCAGATATTTTCTATAACAATTTTCGGTGTAGGTAGTACTACATTTCACCAGATTCATTTTTTAAAAGCGCAGTTTTCCTTCATATTCTTTTAAGAATGTCTAATTTGTCTTAAGATAATATGTGTATCTTTAAGTTTTCATTTTCTATCAATTATAGATATTTTATGTGAAAAGTCTTTTACTTATTAGATTTATATTTTTTTAAGTATATGATCGTTCATTTTTTTTTATATTATTTTATAATTACTTATTATTAAGTATATATATATATATATACAAGTATTTTTTATTGTGTCAAATATATATATATATGTATATATGTGTGTATATAACGTAATGTATTTTATTAAACGGCGCCTAATACAGTTCTATAATAAAATTTCAATCGATAATTTATTATAAAATATTATTCAGTCCCGTGGCACACTCCGATAGCGACAGTCGTGTATAGTAAAGTTTAGTGCGTTATCTACATCACGACGGTTTATCAGATTTTTCCACAAATAAAACCAACATGTACGGGTCAAGGTAAGGAATTAAATAACGTAATTATAATTTCATATACCTCCGTACAAAATGAGTCTCACTCATCGTACGCCCCCTCCTATCAAAGGAACCTCCGCTTCACCGAAGCACACATCCCCACCTACTAGAACAACTCCTAACAAACTACAGGTTAATATCTCAAAAATTCCACAATCAAATGGCAATCCGTCTCAAAATTCAAAAGCTACAACCAATTCAATCAAAAATAATATGATATCATCCAACCAACAGAAACAACAGCTCCAACCATCGCCCACCACCACCACCTTCAATCCAACAATTACATTCGCCGAAACATTAGGCAACAGCTCATATCCAAAAAAAGAACAAGCCATTGTATTCGATGCAGTAGATGAAGTGTCCCAAATAGAATACATTAAAAAGATTGGGGACATCGTTGAACCCAAAAATATAATCTCCGTCTCCAGAATTTCAAAAAAAAGATTTTGCATCTTCCTTAACTCCAAAGAATTAGTTAACGAGCTAATAACTAAACATAAGACAATCGAAATACAAAATAAATCTATTCTTATTCGCCACTTATATAACCCAGATAAGCGATTCATACTGGCAAATGTATATAATAATATCCCTAATAGTATCATATTAGAAGCATTACGTCACCATAATATTATCCCCTCTAGCCCTATCACCTGCCTCAGAGCCGGTATACAACTTGAGGGATATACCCACATACTTAGTTTTAGAAGACAACTATTTGTTAAAGCCGAAGATATACCCAAAATGCCTAGCGACATACTCATAAACTATGACGGAACAAATCACCGTATATTCATTTCCGACGATCAAGTAACGTGTTTCAGCTGCAAGATGACCGGCCATGTAGCCTCAAAATGCCCGTTTAGCATTGAATCACAGACCGACAACATTGAAGATTGTAGTGAACCTACTGACCTCATTAATTTTATAGATAACACAGACTCAAATACACCCAAGGAAAATACAAGAAATAATGACCTAATTAATAATGACAATTTAGAAATGGAAATAGACCAGACCACGACAACAACCGATAAAGGAGGTATTAAAAGAGCGGCATCAAACTCCACCACTTCCAACGTCACGCAGGAACCAATTAGTGTAATTAACTTAACCGGCACAAAAACCACCGATGAAAAAAAACAAACTATTACTGTATCTACTGCAACAAAAATCCAAAAAGATCAAATCATCAAAAAATCTAAAACAGTAATAAGATCAAATTCAACAGAAAAACTCATCGAAAATATAAACATTCATATTGAACCTGCCAGAAATTTATTTGATAATAATAAAGACATAGATATAGATTTCGATCAACTTAAGAACATAATAATAAATATACAAGGTAACTCAGACCCTATCGATATCTGTAAACAATACGGAACAGATACCAAAACTTTACTAAACACAATTGAGTTGGTCAGGCCGTTAATTAAATCGCAAGGTTTGAAAAATCGATTAACGCGCTTATCAAACAAACTATTTGAATCAATTAATCTAGAACACAATGTAGCAACTACCTTAAATACGGAAGGCCACTCATTACCCAATGATAACCCAACCGATCAGTAAAGCCATTAACTCTATCAAAATAACAATATCTCACACACATATATATACATATATATACCCAAATACACTCATAATCAACTTATACCCACATCCATACCAAACAAAATAATTATTAATTAGCATGCATAAAATTACATTAAATAAATCCAATACAGATCATAATAATATACTACAATGGAATATTAATGGATTCTACAAAAAAATTGACGATCTCAAAAGATTAATTCATAAATACTCTCCCTTGGTAATCTGCTTACAAGAAACAAATTTCCCCGAAACCCACATCGCAGAACTTAAAGGTTACCTCGGTTATTCAAAAAACCGTTCTGTCAGAGGTCGAGCCAGCGGAGGCGCATCAATCTACGCAAACTCATCCTTTCCTTCCGAAGAAATTAAAATCACCTCCGACTTCGAAGTTACAGCAATAACTGTTCACATAAAAGAAAAAATAACTATTTGTAACATATATCTTCCAAACCAACATGATTTTGAAATCGAAAATCTAGAAAATATAATTAATCAATTACCACGACCCTATATACTAACCGGTGATTTTAACAGTCATAACACTCTATGGGGAAGCACGCATATTGATAGTAGAGGAAAAAAAATAGAAAAAATGCTTGACCATAACTATATCACACTACTTAACGACGGAAGCCCTACGCACTTTAATACCGCCAATGGATCAGTATCGGCCATAGACCTATCCTTTTCATCTGCAAATATATCAACCAATCTGAATTGGACGGTGGAACAAGAATTATATAACAGTGACCACTGGCCTATTATCATTAATATCCATAACAGAGACTCTACCTTAATATATAAAACCAAAGAGAAATGGAACTTAAAAAAACCTAATTGGGAATTATTTTCAAATACAATTCAATCTGAACTTGAAAAATGCCTCCCAATGGATGATAATAACATAGACGAAATAGTTGATACCTTTACAGAAATAATACATAACACTGGAATGAATATAATAAAAAAAAATAAATACAGCGGAACCAAAAAGCCCGTACCATGGTGGTCGGAAGAATGTAAAAACATAATTAAAATCAAAAACAAAGCCTTAAATAAATTTAGAAAAAGCAGAAGCATAATCGACCTAATTGAACTTAAAAAACAAAGAGCTAAAGCTAAATACATTATAAAAAATTGTAAAACAAACTCGTGGAACTCTTTTACGTCATCAATTACCTGCCTTGAAAATCCTAATATAGTGTGGAACAAAGTAAAATCAATAAAAGGAGTTCAAAAATCAACGGATATCAAATTACTCAGAACTAATAATAATAAATCCATTATTACAGAACCGTTAGAAATAGCAAACGCACTAGGTGAATACTTTCAGGAAATAAGCGATGATAACAACTTTGATCCAAATTTCTTAAAGTACAAATCCGAATTCGAAAAACAAAATATAAACGTTAAGGAACTAACCACTGCTGAACATATTGATACACCAAACCTAAATTTGAAAATAACAAGAAAAGAACTCGACAACATTATTAATGAACATAAGAGCAACTGTTGTGGACCCGATGACATCCCCTTCATATTTATACAAAATCTACCCGAAATAGGAAAAATTACATTACTCAAAATATTTAATAAAATGTGGACACAACACAAGTTCCCAAAAAAATGGAAACAAGCTACCATTATCCCAATTCATAAACCTAACCAAAATAAATTCGCAGTACAAGGATACAGGCCTATATCGCTGCTATGCACAATGAGTAAAATATTCGAAAAAATAGTCAGCGTTCGACTTAATTGGTTTCTAGAAAAAAATAAATTTCTCGCCGAAGAACAATTTGGATTTCGAAAAAACAGATCGACCTACGACTGCCTTGTAAACATTGATACAGAAATATGTGAAACATTTGCATGCAAACAATACATGGGACTGGTAAGCTTCGATATACAAAAAGCGTACGATATGACATGGAGATACCGAATTATATCAATCTTACTAGACTGGGGCGTTAAAGGTAACATTTTATATTTCATACATAATTTCCTTATTGACCGAACATTCGAAGTTGCTGTTGATGGACATCATTCATCCTTATATAACCTGAATAACGGAATTGCCCAAGGCTCTTCCATAAGTGTAAAATTATTTCTAATTGCAATAAATGACTTATCTAAACTTATACCCACCCCTGGAAAAATTACAATATATGCGGATGACAGCAATATTTTCTTTCGACACAAATGTATTGACACTTTAGGAAAAGAATTACAGAAATACACCAACTCGTTACACGATTGGAGCAAAAATACAGGATTCAAATTTGCACCAGAAAAATCCCAGTTCATAATATTTTCACACAAAAAAATTAAAAAAAAACCAACTTTAAAAATGGACAACAAAATAATTCCCTACACAAGACACTTAAAAATATTAGGTCTTACCTTCGATGAAAAACTTACCTGGACCACACACATAAAAAAGCTAAAAGACAAAGCCAAAAAAAGACTAAACATTATCAAAGCACTTTCAGGTACGAAATGGGGAGCAGACTCTAAAACCCTAATAAACATTTACAATTCACTAATCAGATCAATTTTGGATTACGGATCCCCCTTATATATGACATCGAAAAACTCAGCACTGACAATGCTTGACGTTATCCATAATGCTGGCTTAAGAATGGCTTCTGGTGCATTTAGAAGTAGTCCCATAAACAGCATACTCAACATTACAGGAGAACAACCACTTAATAATCGGAGAAATCAACTGATGTTGCAATACGCGGTAAGAATAGCAACCGACCCGAACAAACCAACGTATTCCACAGTATTCAATAACAGATTCGAAAATACCTTTAACAACAACAAAAAATTAATACAACCTATGTACAAAAGAATAAAAGAAAAAGAGGGAGAACTAAAACTAGAAATAAGTAATATATTGACTAGAGAAATACCAGTAAAACCTCCATGGACAACGACAAAGTACTCGTTTGACATGTCAATAGCGATTTACAACAAAAAAGAAACCACAAATCTTACATACAAAAATGCATTCTATGAATTAATAAACACTTTACCAGACCACATACATATATATACCGACGCCTCAAAAACAGACAAAGGGGTGGGTGTTGCTGCAGTTTTCCTACAAACCGAACTTTCTGAAAGGTTGTCGGATAATTGTAGCATTTATACAGCTGAGGCACTAGCTATATATAAAGCACTATCCTATATAATAAGTGCCAACCTGCATAATAATAAGTACATAATTTTTACAGACTCCATGAGCACTCTAGCTAGTCTTAGTAATATTAATAACAATAATGTTATAACTAATAAAATAATTAACTTGACTAATAAATTTAACGATAACTTAATCTTCGCATGGATTCCCGGGCACTGCGGAATACCTGGTAATGAAAGAGCCGACTTACTTGCCAAGGAAAAAGCCAATAATCTACATCAACTAACTGTGTGGAATATTAAATCCGACAAAGATACTAAAAAAATTATATACAACCAAATCAAAAATATCTGGCAAAAAGAATGGCTCAAAATGAATAGCAAATTAAATGAGATAAAAAGAACTATCGAAAAATGGAATAACCCTATGTCGCTCAAAAGAAGAGAGGAAGTCGTACTAAATCGCCTCAGAATAGGTCATACGCATTACACACATGGTCACCTCATGAAAAAGGAGCCACCAAAAATATGCCTTACATGCGGAATTACATCTACAATCAAACATATTATCACCGAATGCAGAGACACAAAAGAGGCAAGACAAAAATTCAACATACCGGAACACCTTCACGACGCACTGGGCCCTGACGAAAAATCCACCCAAAACATAATTTTATTTTTGAAAGATACTGAACTGTACAATTTAATTTAAGTCGTCATTTGATGTAAAAATAAGCCAATGGTCACGTTATCGAGGCTTTTCTCTTAATAAAAAAAAAAAAAAAAAAAAAAAAAAAAAAAATATTATTATTATTATTATTCTAGGCAGGTACTAGTTTTAAACATTATCTTCTATTACATTGATAGTACTTTTTATTGTTTCAAACAGACAATAGATAAATTTATACTTCTAAAATATTTAAATGTATAATTTTTATAAATATATTTGGAAATTTATTCTGTCTTAAGACAAAACTAGACATCAGACAAAACAAAATAATTACATCTTCAATTAAATTTTTAAATTGGTCTAAGATCAGCTTCAACACATCATAAATTGATTTCAACGAGCTTTCAACTAATTTAAGACATGTTATACAAATTACTGCAGTTAATAAATTTTTGCAATAAATGCCTCACTAAACATCAAATAATAAATAAACACAATAATATTAATATTATCGGATGGGTCAATTTTTCCGCCAAAAATGAAATAGGTTGGTTTCCATTTTCCACCAGACACTTTTTTTAGATTAAAATTATATTCATTTTACAAGTATTAAACTATTTACCCGTTGATTTAGCCTATTTATTTTATTTTCATTTAAAATTATTTCACAACCAGTTAATAATATTATAATTATTATAAAAAATTATACCTAACTGTTAATAAATCGAAAAAAATAGTTTAATTTTTTTAATATAATATATTTATTTTATTTTTATTTCCTTATTGTAGGTAAATGGTGTCCCATTATTGGAGGAAAATGATTACGGCTGGTCGTATACTAAAGTGTTATGCAACTATAATAAATAATACCTAACTATCATAAAAAAACACATCTTACTTAAGTAAACACGTCACGATAATCGATAAGATTAATAAATTATCATTTATTAACAGATTAACAGATTTTCAATTAAATTTACTTTCGGTGTTCGTTGTTGACCGTGGGATAATTACTGTATTGTTATTGCAACCAAAGGAAGGATGAGACATTATATGATGTACTGGCATACACACGGCGAGTCGTGCTCGTAATGCCACGCGCACTTTATACTCCTGAAATGTTTCTATTAAACTGTGTCGACCAATATCGAATTCAATATAACAATATCATAAGTTTTATTACACATAATTGTTATATTGTTATAATACCGACGGTCTAAGGTTGTTCTTTATTTATTTTTCTCACGCTTCACGGATGACTGCGAAACCGAACTTCTGCGCCGTACTAGGTATATCAATATTACATAATGATAGACACGTGCAGTGTCGTTAACGATTTATTTAAATTCAATAAAGTTCCATGTGATATAATAGTAATTATATATATTTTATACTAAATGTGTCCTCGAAAATGTGATCGGAAAAATATTTATTATTATGGAGATGTTCCCGATAATCTAATCAATGCAAACTGTTTAAAACAATATAGTATTAATATTATTATCATTGTATCAACAACTTCTCTGACTAATGACATTTGGCTTCGCACAATTATACAGTAGATTCTTATTATGTCGAAAGTCAAAATCTCGAATTTTCAGTAATGTTCAACCCAAATGAAATCTCCAATATGTATTATTACAATTGCAATAAAATTCAATATCTCCAACAATTTATATTCCTTTTAAGTTTTGACATAACGCGAGTTCACTGAATGATTATTATACTGCATATAGTACTAAATCTAACATTATATACTGCATCTGCATGTACTGCAGTACATATTTTTCTTTAAATTTTAAATTATTATTATCATGAAATTTTCAAATCGTACCTTTATTATAAACGTCGTGTTAAATAGGATCATCGTCGGGAATCTAGAGCTTAAATGATGACATGGTTAATTTGTGACTAGAGTACAAATCAAAAATATAATACCTATTAGGTATATTATTACATTTATTTAAAACTTAAAATTATTTGAACGTGCTAGTAATAATTGATAGCAACCAAATATGCCAAATCAAACCTAACCTATTTGTTTCCGTAACATTACATAATATTATTTTACATTGCATACAAATTGTTAATCAAAATAATGTTTAGATAATATGTTCGTGTTAATAATACAATTAAAATTACTTAAAAACATTAAATTTGCCTACATTTTACTCCTTGTAAATATAATAACTTTACTACCTACATAATTATAATAATGTTATAGGTCACCCACCTACATAATTTTAACTGTAAATTAATATTGTGTTCCTTAATCATTTTTTTTCTATAAGACCACTAATGTAATGACATTTTCAAAATATTATATTAAATAAAATGAACAAAATATGCTTTATTTACAAGCATACCATGCGTATAATAATTAGTAAATCTAAAAACAGTAAAAAAATAACACGGTGTTCTTTTGAGCACGCTCGACTCCAATTTGCTCTTTAATTTTTCATTTTTAATAATTATTGAAATTCAAAAAATAAATTTTAGAATTTTTAAGTAGACTTAAGACCAAATTCTCCAAATTTCTGATATTTTTTATATTACTTAAGGAGTATATGTGGCGATAAAAACATTTATTTTTCAAATGAAAATCATATTTTTTACTGAAAATTAGTGGATAATTTTTCTGAGTTAATAAGGATAATAATCCTTAAAAATAGATTTATAAAAATTAAAACTATATTATATAATGTTAGATGACAATGTAGTATTTACTTGAATAAGTTTTGAAAATTATTGATATTGATAAATTAATAGTAATTTATTATCTTTTTTAAATTATCTAAGCTCCATATTATCTACTTTACTAATTGCCATAGACATGTAATTCTTAAAACACAAATTTACATGACTCAACAATTACTAGCTCGAAATTCTTGAATTATGATTTAGATACCTACATCAAAATTCTTAAAAATAGTCTGCTTATTAATAAAAAAAAAAATAGATATTCTTATTTAAAAAACTGAAGCTTATATTGTCTATTGTCACAGGGTGTAAGTAAGTGATATAAAAAATTTCAATGATTCGAAAAATGGTTTTCAAGTGTATTTAAAAATTCCAAAAATCTGAATTATTTATTGAAGAACTTGGGTCCACCCGCATACACATTCAAAACCTATGCAAAATCAACAATGATTTCTTCATATTATTACACTGCCGATGTCTAAAATATGTCAACTTGGGTATGGTTATAGCTTTACAAGCTTATGCCAAACTGATTTTTTGATGTCACGTGCAGAAATTTAACTGTCCACGTACGTCTTAAACCATTACAAAATTTAAAAATTAATGCATTTTACTTTATTTTTAATTTCCTATTGTAATACATCATGTAAGAAAAAAAAATTATGGTCTTATTATAACTTTACATCAGTCATACTTTAATTAATAACTTTTATGTTACTAAAATATTTTAACTTGTGACTAATTTTATCATGGCCATTCTAAACGACTTCTATGACCAATCGGTTATGTGCCTACCTACCTACCTCCATAAAATTAGATAGCCTACAAACTGTTTTTAAATTACCCAATCACAGTTTTTACATTCTAAAAGTACTTCTCCAAGTTAAAAATAATCTTGAATTTTTCATGAAATTTAATAGCAAGCAGGATATAAAATATACACACTTCTAAATGTGGAATTACAAATTGTGCAATATATCATAAGGTACGCTGAACATCAAAACAAAAAATATAACTATAAAATTAATAGAAAAATCTATTTACTATCAATTTTTAAAACCGTGACTTAAAGATCATTGGTTGGTACAAAGGCAAGGGCACACGTAGGGTGGGAGTTGGTGGAAAAGAGACCATTTCCTCAACTGGGAATTTTTTACTGCACATACTGTAAGTATCACTAGAATAATAAATGTTCGATTTTAACTTATAAGTAGGTAATATTTTTATCATTCTCCAGGTGGTATGTTATCCGGTGAGTGCACTTTTACAAGATAACTATACTTCCACCTTAAACATTATTTTAAGCATTTTCTTTCTTGATGATTCATTTAACTTGTGATAATTTATGATTTATTCTAAACTTCCAACAGTACCAAAAATACTTATACATTACGTTAATACACATTTTTAATACGTCGATAATACCTACATAATTAGTTCACATTTATAAGTATACCTAAGTTTAGCTTTATATACATTGGCCATAACATTCTTCTAAATAGATTAGAAATGCATTTGTGGTATATTTTTTATACATTTTTAAGCAACTATTCTTAACACTTATTCGTGGTGTTTCATTTAATTTCATTTTTTTTAATAGCAAAACCCATATTTAAATTAAAAAAATATGATAATTTTTTTTATATAACGTAACTGTCGTTATTTTTTAAGTCGCGATATATAGAAATCTGTATTTAATTTGAACAATTATAAACAATAGAATAATTTTGTAAAATATAAATATTACCTACCTACTGTTTTTATTAGCCATATGATTTATATATTTCAAACTGAAATATATATAAATATTAATTGGACACTGAACAACTTTTATTGTTGTGCCGTATTTGATGATATAATTTATACTATTACCTATAATATTATTATAATCATCTATATAAATTTTGATGTTAAAATAAATAATATATAATTTACCACAGTTAATATATTATTATGTTTACAAACCATAAAAATAAATACTGAAATTGTTGACAAAAAAAAATATAACCGCATTTATCAAAACATTGAAAGAAAAGCATTAAGTGGTTATTTATCTAGTAATTGTTGTGTCTCAATGTTTTTGTTATATGTTTGTTGTTAATTATTTTACTTTTTAGTATTAGATATTTATTTTTATTCAATTTTCATCTTAACTATATTATGTACATTTGTACATGTTGAAACATTTAAAAATGAAATAAAAAATAAAATAATGTAATATATTATATTAAATACTATTATTATAATATATAATTCACTTAAAATGCATATTATATTATCATGATTTATACAATTATATTGCATAGGTGCATTAAACAATTAATGTAGGATATACCTAATTACATTGATACCTAATCAGTATAGTCATAAGTATAGGTATTTTACAGAATTCAGTTTGGTACGATATATAATGAACCAACTATACCTATATACAATTAAAGTGTACAATATTAAATATTTATTTTACATTGTATTAAAATATGTAGTATGGTTCAGTGGAATCAACATCCCGCTGATTTAATAAGTAGGAATCATAAACAGCAGCCGAAATAATTAATAACTGAATTTTTTAATGAACCGGGTTTTAACATAGTGAATTTTATTTTATTTATAATATATTCTGTTTCAAGTACATCCTTTTTTCAGACGTACATCCACCCAGGGTGCTCATTATATTTTATTATTTTAATAATAATCCCTGTACAGAAAATTTACCGACTTAAATAGATATATGTTTTTAGTCTTAAAATAATAGATTCAATTTTAATTCATTCGTTATTCTAATTTATTTTTAAAATCACATTTAATATTGTATCTATAATCTATGCAATATAATATGTATTCTTATTTTGTTATTTACCAATTATGTAGCAAGTTAAAACATCGATAGGTTAGGGTTTTATTATTTTTCTATCGGAATAAGTTTTAGATTCTGAACGAAGTGATGAATGTATTGATTTTACAATGATGTGTGTTTTTTTTTTTTTTTTTTTTGTGTCTGTGTACAGCATAACTAGTCGAAATAATGCTTCGATTTCAAACTTTGGGGGTGGTTTTCGATGTAAAATTGAAGATCCTTGGTGCATTATAGAGGTCAAAAGTAAACATTTTCCAACAGTTTTCAAAAAAATCGAGAAAAACAAAATAAAAATGACAGAAAAACGGGAATTTTTACGCAAAATCAGTTTTCGACCAAATCGATTTTTTTATATGGTTGTAATTCAAAAAATAATCACTTGAAATACTTGAAATTTTCACCAAATGTTTATGTTAGTGTTCTCTATATACAGTTTAATTAAGTTAAATAAAATTTCCATAAGTTTTACTTCAAGTAGCTATAGAGAAAACTCGAAGCGTCATAATAGGAAAAATTTTAATTGCGTTTGAATTTTAAATTTTTACGAAATAGCGTAACGATAACGATTTATCCTGAAACGATTTTAAATATTTGTTATAATTCAAAAAGTATGAGTCCTAGATACTTGAAAATTTTACCAGTTATTAAGATTGGCATTTTCTTTACATGATTAAATTTTCAAAATATTTTGACTTTTTTTGAGTTATTTATAGACCACTGAAATTTACACTTTTTTTGAGAATTTTTTTTTGAAGTGTCGGTAAAAAAATGTTGGACGACCAAAAAAACTTGAAAATTTAATACAAGGTTCCTTATGAGTTGTTCTTATTATAGCTAAAAAAATTAAAAATCGTAAGTCACAATTTTTTTTAATAAGCTTTTATAGTTCAAAATTTTACGAAATCTGTCGAAAACGCGAAAATTTGCAAGTAATTTTGAAGTTGAAAAATCATAAAATTTTTTGCGTTTATAACTAAGGATTAAAAATACAACACTAAGTTCTCCATAAGTTTTCCTTCAAGTAGCTATAGAGAAAACTCGAAGTATCATTATAGAAAAAATTTTAAGTGCGTTTGAATTTTAAATTTTTACGAAATAGCGTAACGATAACGATTTATCCTGAAACGATTTTAAATATTTGTTATTATTCAAAAAGTATAAGTCCTAGATACTTGAAAATTTTACCAGTTATTAGGATTGGTATTTTCTTTACATGATTAAATTTTCAAAATATTTTGACTTTTTTTGAGATATTTATAGACGACTGAAATTTTCAATTTGTCTGAAAAATTTTTTTTGAAGTGTCGATAAAATTTTTTTGGCCCTATCAAAATACTTGAAAATTTAATACAAAGTTCCTCATAAGTTATTCTTAATGTGATTAAAAAATTATAAGAATACATAGGCACAATTTTTTTTTATAAGCGTTTATAGTTCAAAATTTTACGAAATCTGTCGAAAACGCGAAAATTTGCAAGTAATTTTGAAGTTGAAAAATCATAAAATTTTTTGCGTTTATAACTAAGGATTAAAAATACAACACTAAGTTCTCCATAAGTTTTCCTTCAAGTAGCTATAGAGAAAACTCGAAGTATCATTATAGAAAAAATTTTAAGTGCGTTTGAATTTTAAATTTTTACGAAATAGCGTAACGATAACGATTTATCCTGAAACGATTTTAAATATTTGTTATAATTCAAAAAGTATGAGTCCTAGATACTTGAAAATTTTACCAGTTATTAAGATTGGCATTTTCTTTACATGATTTAATTTTCAAAATATTTTGACTTTTTTTGAGATATTTATAGACGACTGAAATTTTCAATATTTCTGAAAAAATTTTTTGAAGGGTTGATAAAATTTTTTTGGCCCAATCAAAATACATGAAAATTGAATACAAAGTTCCTCATTAGTTATTCTTATAGTAATTAAAAATTTATAAAAATACATAGGCACAATTTTATTTTATTAGTATTTGAAGTTCAAATATTGACTTAATACGTAAAAATTACGGCAATGTTCAAATTATCTTAGATAGAAATTCATAAAAATTTTTCTTTTTAGATCTAAGATTTGAAAATTTTATACAAGGCTCCTAACATATTTTTACAATAGCAGTTGAAAAATAAAAGAAATATACATGAATACATTTTTTTTTTAAAGCATTCAAAGTCTGAATTTTTACAAAATACATAAAAATCACGAAAATTCGCAAATAATTTTAAACTAGAAATTCATCAAGTATTTTCCTTTTATACCTAAGATTTGAAAATTTAATACAAGGCTCCTAACATATTTTTACAATAGCAGTTGAAAAATAAAAGAAAGATATAGTCACAAATTTTTTTTATAAGAATTTACAGTTCAAAATTTGATTAAATACATAAAATATACGGCAATGTTCAAATTATCTTAGATAGAAATTCATAAAAGTTTTTCTTTTTAATTCTAAGATTTGAGAATTTAATACAAGGCTCATAATATAGTTTTGCAATAGCAGTTGAAAAATAAAAGAAATAGATAGCCAAATTTTTTTTTTACATGCATTCAAATTTTAATTTTGACAACATACGTAAAAATCACGAAAATTCGTAAATTATTTTATTCTAGAAATTCATAAAAAATTTTCCTTTTATACCTAAGATTTGAAAATTTAATACAAGATTCCTTACAAATTTGTCAATCTTTGTCACAAAAAAAATGTCCACCGGAAATTCAAATTAAATTTTAATTAGCATTTGAATTTCAAATATTGACAAAAATTCGTCAAAACCAAGAATATTTGCAAATTATTTTGTAGTTCAAAATTCATAATATTGTTTGTATTTATATCTAAGGTTATAAAATTTAACACCAAGTTTTCCATAAGTTTTGCTTCAAATAGCTAATAGCTATAGAGAAAATTTGAAGTGTCATTATAGGAAAAATGTTTTGAGCGTTTGAGTTTTAAATTTTTATGAAATCGCGTAATGATAACGATTTATCCTCAAACCAGGTACATGTATATCTATGATAATATAAAGTATTATGAATTATGATAACTACACTAATTGATTAACCATGCCATATGCAAAATGCGTCTTAATTGAAAAATAAAATATTTGTTTCAAAATAGAATATATGACAATATTTAAATAGAATGACAAATCATCTCCGTTCAGAATCGTTTTTCGTATACAATGATACCTATCATTGCATTCAAATTTAATCCCATCCATTACAGTAACCTACAGTACAGCAAAGCGACATCCACGACTTACCCGCTTTTTTTAAATAAGGTGTTTTAATATTTTATACTCAAATGGTAATCATTATTCATGTGGTTCCCAAGTAGAAAAAACTTGTAAGTAGGTACAATATGCTGTACGAGTACAGTAGGTCGTTTCTAGAGGGGTCGCTGTACCAAATAGGTTAAATTTGAATTCAATGATATAAAATCATTGGACACAAAAAACGATTCTGAGCAAAGACAATCTGTCACCATACAATACTATACTAAGTAAATTTTGTGATATTATTGGGATTAAATTAATTTATTTTACTATTAGGCATTAGTACTACGGTAGGTTGAATTCATTTAAAAAAACTGTATTTGAAAATGTCATTGTGTGAATGCGATATAATAATATACTTTAAAATTTCAAGAACTCACGAATAATTATTTTAAGTTATAGCGAAATAACTAAAATCATTGTTATTTGTTAAGTTAATTTCGTTAATATTTATAAACAAATTAAAACTATTTTAAAACTATTATTCTGGATATAAAATAATAAAATAATAAAATAAACGTTTGGTAAAAAATTCAAGTATCTAGTTTATAGGTTTTTTTAAATTACAACAAAATTAAAAAATTGTTCTATGAGAAATCAGGTGAATCGGATCTAATTTCTAAAAAATTTATACTTCAAAAACTCATAAAAAAAATATGTCTTTCAGGTAATTATTTTTAACACCCCCTTCCCCTTTCATCATAAAAAAGTACCAACTAGATTAATTTTCCTACCAGAAAATATGGTAATAGAAAATCTA
Source organism: Diuraphis noxia (assembly GCF_037042655.1). Classification (NCBI taxonomy): domain Eukaryota; kingdom Metazoa; phylum Arthropoda; class Insecta; order Hemiptera; family Aphididae; genus Diuraphis; species Diuraphis noxia. The sequence goes on from NW_028301711.1 coordinate 49,474,149, forward strand.
AAATATTTTACTGTTACAAACGATGATGACATACACAAAAATCCCATCCCAGTATAGCACGCTGCTCTATATATATTTCCTTCAATTGCAGGAAAAACTATGAACTATAAATATGTTTTTGTTAATAGTATAGGTAACCATAAAAACCAATTAACTGTATGAACATTTGCCTCGCAGGTTAAAAAAAATAAAAGTTTATCATCCCTACCAATATCATATTAATATTACAAATCAAAAAAAAAGTTTTATATTACAATAAACTAAACTAAATTAGGTTCACTTAAACCTTCATTAAATCTCTCCGCTCAGAATCTAAAATATACAACTTGCTGCAAAATGTTACGTACCTTTCTACATCATCTCAAATAATGAAAATGTAATGATTATTAATAGTTTCTTATTCTTTAGAGTTTAGACAGGAAGAGTAGGAATTATGTTTATTGCCCATACATGTTAACCATTCCCTATTTCTATTGTTAAATAAATTATTTAACAATTAGTCATTATTTTAAATTATTAATTTGTTATTTTATTTACACACAACAAATTCTTGTTGGAAAATATAGTTTATTTGTTATGCCTGTTAAAAATATAGTTGTCATTAAGATTCAAAAATTAATGATTTAACAAACATCATTAATAAAGCTTATATTTTTTATATTTTTATATAAATTAATAATCACACTGTGTCGAACTTTTGGGAAATGTTCACAATACTCCTAGCCAAACAGAAAAAAAACCATTAATTTACTTAATTTCAATCAAAAGTTAAAATATACATTTAAATGCAACTGAAATTTTTTTAATAACTTTAATTTTATCATGATCTATTTATTTTTTTTTTATTTAAAAACGTATATAGCTTGATTATTCGACACCTAAAATGTCATGATAAACAATAATCTATTGACTGTTAAATAATTTTTTATGTATAAAAAACCATCAAAATTATTTGACGCCCGTTGCACCCTAAAATATTTAAAAAAATTTCAAAACTAGGATTTCGATTATGAACTACTCTCTTTTTCAATTTTAAGAGCCGCTTAATCTGAATTAAAAATCGAAAGCTGTTCTGTCACGTAGCGTAACCCTTGACAAGTAAGAGACCAATCATCAATGGAACACTTGGATGAAAAGAATATAAAAATATCATACGCCTTTATTTGTAAAAGGATCAAAATTACTTCACTTTAAAATGATTGTTTAGTAGATAAGCAATAACACGTTTGATCAATCTTTTATAAGCGACATAATATCTAAGGAAGGTATAGGTAACAAAAATCTCATATTTCTTGAAAACCACTTGCCAGCACATTTAAATTTTACAACATTCATTCCTCACGATAATTACTATACTTCCATCATGTTTTAAAATATGTTTGAATAACATAAACGAATATATCATTCAGTCACTATTTATCGTGTGGCTGTCCCGCACAGGTGATTTATTTTGTTAATTTATTATTTCGACGTTTTAATAAAACAATACAAAGCCAAATTGAGCGAATGACGAAAAAAATCCAAACGATGATGACACCGAAAAAACCATTTTCATTAGACACTTTTCAAAAGAAATCGTTGCTTCAGTAAGAATAAGTTGTTATTTTCCCCGCTGTCCACTTCACCGGAATGTCTATAAAATATCTTAGGCAGGTATCTAATCTTCAATTCGTCCCGTAGGGGAAAAGAACGTTGCGCAACGGTGTCACCTGCTATAGAGCTGTGTTGGTGGTGTTTTTGTTGTTGTTGTTGATGTTGTTATTATACCACCAACGAATATAGTGTGATCTTTATTTATGACTGTGATAAAAGGAGTGGCCTAAAGGGACTTGGTGGGGCATCGTGTTAATTGAGAAATGTAGTAACAAATCTCCGTCACAGATGAACTCCTTTCTTTGTGTGTGTGCTCGAGGAACGTGTGTTGAACATAAAATTGTTTTGTTCATTAACTTTTTTTTTTTAAAAAGAAGAAAAACATTTCATTTTCATTGAACAATATCTCACTGACAAAACAAAAATATAAATTATATTATATATATATGACATATGAAAGACCAAATTAAAGAAGACGTACATGTCTCTGGTGCCAACTTTATGTTACGGGCCCAATGTCCCAATTCGTTATCAGTCCAAAATCCTTTCAACTTTTAGTTAATACTTTTTAGTATAAAAGTCATTAATGTTTTTTTAAAACTCTGCGTGATACACTGGTAAAATAAAATTTATACCGGAGCTTAACAATAATATGAGTCCTAGAAAAAAATGTTTATGTATATGATGGCACTTTTTATAGCAGAGTATATGCTTCTATCATCAACATTGAAGGTGGTTTATGCCTTTATATTACCAAATAGGATCTACTTTGCACTGAAAAAATTACACAAAACCGGAAAATATAGACTTAAAAGTTAAAATGGTTACCAAATAATTTGGATTACAGTTTTCTAATAATGATACTCATAATATACTATGAGTATATTATGACAATATGTCAATATTATCAATCTAATATTTTTTTTACTTATTGCATTGTAATTTATGAATTTCTTTAACAATTATTATTCATCAAAGGAATGGTTTAAAACTTTTTGCATTATATATTTTAAAATAAAATCTTATAATTTATTTCATACTTTTTAAGGCTACCTATAAACTTTCTAACATAGGTACATTGGGCTAAATTGCTGAACAATATATTTCTAAACTATAGATACTCACTATAAACGCAATTTAATTTTACAATTTTACGCTAAATTAAAATATTTTATACATTTTAGGGGTTTGAATTTTATTTTTTTCATTAATTAAGGCCACCCATGCACAATTAAAACGTAATAACATTGAAAATCTAAGATTCGATTTGATTTTGACAGTCAAAATCTTACATGAAATACACAACAGTCGGAAAGCATTTTGAGAATATAATACGTGTTTTTGGTAAAAATCTAAACTAATGCTATTTTTGGTATTGATCATAAAACGTTTCGATTGCATTGGCCCCGCCCTTCTGGACTTTTAATCCAATTTATTTCCATTTTACGTTAATAAAAGTAATTATATTTCTATTATTTATTCCGATTACATAACATAATAAGTAATAACCTATTATTATGTGATCTGAGAACTCACCTCCGCGAACGCCACGCGCCGCATTAGTTTGTCACAACGACTAACGATTCGAAATTAATTTATGGTATTAACGATTAAGTACAATAATAACTATATAATATTAATTATAACTTATGTTTAAAGGCCCGTTTGTATTTGGCGGTACAGAACAAACACATATTTTAATGAGTAGTCATTATATAGTTCGTGTTATTAGTATTACTATTATTCGTAATTAATCGGTTCTACCGTGAATTATATCAAGATTTTTTTTTTACTCCACCTGATATTTTTACGCGGATAATAATTATTAGATAACTATATAACTACTTATATCATATCACATTATGATATTATTATCATCAGCTAATAAAATAATTTCAGCCCTATCTCTTGCAGAAATTACTTTACAGACAGCACGTGGCCTTTGTTGTGTATTTTATATGTTGAATAAGGTTCGCACCCACTTCACCAAATCTATGCAATTTTTTAACATCCCAATTGTGTGATATTATATAATATTTTTAAAATACAGACGTTTTGTATAATATTTTAAGCAGGCGTCTAAGTTTGTCGATAAATGTATACCTACCTATATTCATTTTTAATAATATACCAAATTAACGTGGTGACAATAATATTAATTAAAAATTATTGAAGAGTGTAACTAGAACTTAATTGCAAAGGATATATAAGATATCAAAAAGCTAGTTAATTTTTACACATAGAAAGTTTTTACATAAATATATTTTTTAATTTTTTTTCGGATTAAAATCCGAAGAGGTATCATTAATTTATTGCATATAATATTATAAATAAAATGATATACCTCTTATATGTAATATTAGTACTTTTTTATTAGTAGGTATTGTCAAATTTTTTAAACAATTTAATATATTATATACGAATATATACTTTAACCTCTATCTAAACTAATTTATTATGTTTAGTAATTTTCTATATTGAGCAGCAGAGTTGGGTCCCAACTCAAGTTGACGATGTGGGAATATACACATAAAACAACTACACCCTATCAATCGTTTACATCTCTCAATATCTTAATATTATATACCACTTGGTTTTTAGAGTAGGCACTTGGCAATTATTGTCTACAGAAATAAAATAAGGCCCTGAAAGATGAGGTTATTCGATATGCAGATGAAGTACGGCCACTCCTTTAATGATAATATAGCGAACGTGCGAATTGAAAGAAGTTCGATGAGACGTGACCGAATACATTCTGTCATGTCTTTGCACTGTCGTATAACGTCGAATACGATTTCTGTCGTATAATAACTACCTACACACAAATTACTATAAAACATTCGAAATCGTACACTTCATAACACATCACGGACCCAGATCTATAAATCTGAAATGGGGGGGAGGGGAATAAATTATAATATTTTAGCAAATAATAGATTATAAATAATGCACATTGATACATTATAGATAAGATTTTATGACAATATTAACAAGTTTTTATTTATATTTTTAGTAGATAGATATATCAAAACGTATGGAATATATTTAGGTATCCATAAATCATATAAATACATAAACACTGTTTTTTGTCGTACCAATTACTCTGCCTGTATACATGGTTAGGGAAAAATAGATAAATCATTTAAAAATAATATTGTCGAGTAAATAATTACAAAATCAAATTGCTTATACATATAAGTGACACCATCAGTACTACAGTAAAAAAAAAATCCCAGTTGAAGTCGTGTAATATGAAACATAAAACACAATTACCTAACCAATGTACGAGTATATAACAAAATAAAATAATAGTTAATTATTATTGCTTTTTTTGCAAATGTACATAAAAAAAAGCAATATCCGGCATGTTATAGACTCAACAACTCGCATGAAATTTATGTAAATATATGGAGAAGAAGCACAAGCCCCATATTGAACGAGGGTGAAATTTAAGAATTGATGCAATATTTTAGAGCGTGTCAATTTTACAATCAAAATAGTTTTGATAAATGCACCACAGTACTAGTAAAAATAAATATGCCATAATTGTGGGTGGATAGAAACCGATGAGAGAATAGAAACAACATTTTGAAATAAGTTCCAATAACTACAATCTAAGTACTTATAACTATATTTATAAGTTGTTGTTGTATTAAATTTGTTATTTTAAGAAGAATCGAATTCAATTGATAACTTTTTACCTCCATAATAATTGTTGATAAAAACAAAAATTATTTTACAACCAAAAATGTATATCAACTTTGTTATCATCGTTCTGATGAAAGAAATGTGATAACTCCAAATTTTTTCTTCCCTTTTCAGCATTAAAAATTCCAAATTATGTTTCTATTCAACCTCAACAGAGTTGAATAACAAATTGTATGAAAACTAAACACCTGTTTTTTTTTTCACACACACCTGCGGGAGAATAGAAATATCGTTCTTAAAAAATTTATAAAATCCTATTTTATAGTTAGGTAATCAATAATCATTGAAATTTCTATATTTTAGTACACGGTGAGACCCAAATTTTGATGTACTTCACAGCGTTGTGAATATTTTAGATCCAGAAATATAACACCTGAAAGGGGTAAACCTGTTTCTATTCACCCACAATTACGGTGTATATAATATGTATAATTGCAAAAAAAGGAAGAGGAACTCAAGCCTTTTAATGCCCTACCCTCCTCACTCACCCAGAGCTTGAATACCTGTTTCGCAATAGACTGTAGTAGAAATCGTCATAAAATCCGTTTTATTTTGAACTTTGGTAAACAAAATATGTCTACCTCAATCGACGTTACTTTGAACCCCGGGGTTTCAAAAAAAAAACATTGTTATGTTAATTATTTCGAAATCACTGCTGTGACGAAACATTAAAGGTATATTTGATTATATGAATTATGATTTAAGGCACAGCAGTAGAACTTCAAGTACTCATTAAAATAATCGAGTGACCAGGTTACGATTTATGCCATATTATTATATATATATATATATATATAAGTAGTTGTATATAATATCACAGCCGCTTAGAAGAACTACGGACGATAAAACCAACACAAACAATCAGATTAATCTAAAAAGTAAAAACCAAATCCTAATTATTATTATAGCAGTGACGTGATCGTATTCTTTATGGTTCATTTGCTACCGTAACACGATCGTGATATAGTATTACTGAGAAATCTATTGATTATTTCAAAAGTTGTATGTCGACCTTGGAGTTTCAGTGTTTCGAACAAGGGCAACTTATTTCTATATACAACAATTAATATACCTACTGTTTGAATAAATTTGGCCCAAAGCAGATGCGGAACGTAGAGCTTTTTTTTAACAAAAATTATATGCTTTAAATATGCATTTATTACTGTCCCGTCAAAAGTATAAAAATTATCACTTGAAAAATAAGATTTTTTATTTGTTAATTTCATATTTATATTATGCTTTATAAGTACCTGGCCACAATTTTTTTAAATTATCTTTTTGTATTCAAATATAACTAATATATTTTATTAAAACAGCGTCAATTCTCATACATTTTTTTAATTTAATTTTTTTTTTTAGTCTTGACTTAAAAAATTTAGATTTAAAATTTACTGATTAAACGATAGTGAAAAAACTATTCATTTTTATCGTATTTTTATACAACAGTCGAGTACAAAATATAGTGAGTGAATTGTACGACATTTTACACTCATATTTTAATAATCATAATAGATATAAAAATAATATATTACCTACATAAATATATAAACATAAATATATAAACATAAACACAAACAAAATGAATTCAATGAACAATTGTATAATAATATATTTTATGGTAAAATGACATTACAGTGGACATTTGAAGAAACATAACTATAATGCAATACATTGAACAGTAATCGTTAATGAGAACAGAAGATTAAAAAAATATGTTTGTTTTTAAATGTTTTAATCTTATTTTTTACACATAAATTATTAGTTTTATCTTATCGTATGTCATAATTGTTGTAGTATAAGTATCTTACTTGATCAAAGTTATTGCTTTATTTTATATTATATAACTATTATATTTATTAATTTTATGATTATCAGTTTTCATAATTGATAATTATTTATTTATAATGTACTAATTGTTCGTAGTAATTTTTACCAATAGTCTGTGTAATCTTTTTCTCACATTACCTAACCAAATAACACAGAAAAATAAATAAAATGTAATCGTTTTTAATGTATACAAACTGTATAAGTCCTGGTATAAAATAATACACATTTAACCAATTTGAATAAACATCAGCGATCAGTCAATCCAATTTGAAGAACGTTTACAAAATATTGAACTACAGCAAAATGTGAATTTATTTTAATACCACAATACTTAAGTATCAATTGATGTGTTTAAAAGGTAATAGTTTATATTATTATATATTATATTTTATATTATTATATAATGCTTAGATTTAACTTCTTAATTTAAAGTTTAAATAATTTAAAATCACAACGAAACTTTAAGTATACCTACTGAGACAGCTGATATTCCCTGATAGAAGTGTTATAGCACACTAATGTTCTATTGTTTCAAATTACCTACGCAGGTGCGTATGGCGTTCATTGATTATACTGCGATAGATATTGACCGATTTTTTTTAATAGTTTTAAATTTTCTTTAACATAGCCAATAGCCATACAAACTTATAACTTATAGTTATATACTAGAATGTGAATACGTTTCTTAGAAATAATTTATATTATAATGGCAACTATAGTTAATGCATACAAAAACTATGACGATTATAATTGATAATAATACTATATAATAATACATATTGATTATCACTGATGTATTTTATGATTTTTGACCAAAAATGGTAAAAATAAATCGCCTTGATTTTTGGGTGACTATTGAAAACGATTAAAACTCCAGTTAAAATCAAATTGTAAGACATTAAAAGATAAATAAATATATTATTTTTAAACAAAGAAATAAAATTTATTCAAAACAAAAACAATCAAAACAAGGAAAATCATTGAAAAAGAAAGCCAACAAGAACATACGATTTATAATATGTACACCAGGCCATTGTGGAATAGATGGCAATGAGAAAGCTGATAAAGTACGAGTAGCTCGTGAAGCACCGATCTGACACACGTACTCATCACTCATCGACATCTATACTAATGTCGACACCTTTTGTACCAATTTATGGGAACCTGAATGGCGCACACACCCAATAACAAACTAAGAGAAATAAAAAATATTATCGCATACTGGCCTTAACCCCATCATCAGATCGCAATGTCCCGTGGACATCTTATGCGCAGAGAAGAACCTGCAATGTCCCTAGCCTGCGGAGAACCTCTCACAGTCAAGTATAAGTACCTCCTTATCCACTGCCGTATCCATATAAATACCATAAAAAGTCTAAAATTGCACGAAAATCTCTTTGAAGCCCTCAGCCCTACATATGACAACACTAACAAAATAATCACATTTTTAAAACATATTGATATGTATAATACTATAATCTAATTTAAGAATCTATTGTATAACTATATTTTACTATGTACTAAATACTTAATTGTGTTGCAACCTTAGCAGTCGAAGTTGTACTATGAATAAAAAAAAAAACAAAACAAAAACATTACATTTATTTAAAAAATATAATATATAAACAACATTTTTGATAAATATTATAACACATGAAAAAAAAACCAAACCGTTTCATCTCATCGAGTTTCCCCAAAGTTACAAATCATCCACCATAGTTGACAGTAACTCAAAACGCACAATAACGTTTATGAGTAATTATAATTTATTAATTGATCTCAAAAATGTTTACAATGGTCAATGAGTATGCCTATTTTAAACATATTTTAATTCAATATAAAGCACAGCTGAATAGGTAAGACTTAAATTATGCCATTGTGGAGACACAAACAGCTAAGAGTATTAAGACCTAAAAATGGGTTTTGTATTATTATTTATTACTTATTTCTAACAAATGAAATATAATATTTCGAAACTAATAACTAATATCATTATTTTTACTAAAGTAATAAAGGAATATTTTCAATTTCCTTAAGTAGGTACCTACCTAGTAGGTACTTACAAATTTGATAATATTGCAAACATCCGAACATAAATATAAAGTTCATTGTTTTTGTTTTGATGTATAACGTATAAGTATACATAATATAGAGTATAGGCTTTATTTAAACTTTGATTTTAAAACCACTCGGTTCAATTAAGTAAAAAAAATACAAGTTTCGACTTATTAGTTTTATCCAAAAGTTATTAAATTTTCCATATTATCGTGGATTGACGTAGACTTTAGATATTGACAGTTCGTTCAGGCGTTTAGGCACATTTTATGTAGGTAATACAAGATATTATATTCCATAATATTATTATAGATTTTTGGCCCGAAACGGAACAAATTTTCTTTTAGCTTGTTTTCGAGATAATTACAGTAATTTATTAAAATCGAGGTTTCAATATCATTAAAACATAATAGTATAAGTTTTTTTTATAATTATTAAATTTTTGACAGTATATGACTATCTGAGTATAACTGCTCAGTGATAACTATTAGGTATTATAATTAATTATACAATTTTATACAAAACTACTTTAGGTAGGTGTAATCATAAATAGTAATTATAATAACAATAATAAAAACAACAACTAAAAATAAAATAAAATAATTGTTTTGATGATTTTTACATAAGGTATAATATTTTCAAACTGTGGATAGATTTTAATTACTATAATTTCTATACATATTGTTAAGTATTATAGTGCCCTGGTAAGTGGGAAACACTCTGCTATACATTAAGATTCTAGAGCAGGGGTACTAACTTTAATTTTAGGAGCCGCAAATTAATGAAATTAATTCGAAGCTCGCTACACTGTTAAGATATGTTTATAAAATGAAGACACATTTTTCATTTTATAATAAATGAAGGAACATTTATTTTTTACACTACGCAGAACATTATTATTCGGGTACACATTAAGGTGTGAGATTTTACTTTTGAGAGGCATGTACCGTTTCCGCCAAAATTTGAAATGACCGATTCCGCCATCGCCCGTTTCCGCCAATTTAAAAAAAGGTTCGATTCCCGTTTCCGCCAATTTACCTGCTATGGTAAAATTATTGTAATATATTCCATATTCATTGGAGTATTATTCCCATTATTTTAAGGTGTATTTAAGTTTTAACTAGAAATGATTGTAGGTACATGGTTAGGTTAATATGATAATTGATAACATTAAATATTGAAAAATATATAAATAACTAATAAATACATAATATTTTGTCATAGTTTTGATAAATATAATAATAAAGTAAAAATCACTTATTCATAATTAATATACACAATATTTTGTCATAGTTTTAATAAATATGATAATAATAAAAAGTGATATTTTCATAAATACATATAATATTTTGATATTTTGTCAAACCTAATTTTAAGAAATACAGTAATTGAAATAATTAAAAAGTCATAATATTTTGTTAATTTATTTAATATAATTAAATGCACACTCTTTACATACGAATAACGCGATATTAGTTTATTTTTAAAATCAGTTATTAGTCCTATCACATTTTAACAAAGTGGATTTATGTATTATTATTATATTTATTAAAACTATGACAAAATGTTGTGTATATTAATTATGAATAAGTGAATAGCAGGTAAATTGGCGGAAACGGGAATCGAACCTTTTTTTAAATTGGCGGAAACGGGCGATGGCGGAATCGGTCATTTCAAATTTTGGCGGAAACGGGTAATTCCCCTTTTGAGAAGTGCTTTTTATATCATATTAATAAATTAATTTACCCTGGGTTTGAGTCAAAAGTTGACGTGACTGATTCGCGGCTGAGCCCTGTTGTGGCCACTCCTGATCTAGAGAACTACTGTAATGGATGTATTAGATTTGAATTTGTATATGACAAACCACTCTGAGCAAAGATGCTCTGTCAGAATATTATACTTACTAGTAAATTTGATGATATTATTGTGACTAAAGTAATTTATTTTACTTTCAGACATTATATAGTGGGTTAAATTCATTTTTTCCAATAAAAAATATCATTGTGCGAACACTGTATATAATATAATAATTACTTATTGTATAGATGCCGATTTTTTTTTTCTTAAATAATAATAATTTAATTAATATAGAATAAAATATCCTAGACTGACAAACCATCCCCGCTCAGAATTGTTTTTAGTGTACAATGATATTATATCATTAAGAGGACGCCACAACCGAATATGTGTTGTTTCCATCTTACAAGTGCATGATGTGAATTCACATCCATCGATGATCAATAGCACTGCAGATAGACTAGAGGGGGTTTCAAACTTCATCTCAATAATATTAGAAAAAAATAGATAGGGGAAGGCGGGGCAGAACCGTACTATTAACTTCTAGTCATTGTAGAACTTACAAAATTTGAAAAATTTGAAATTGGACTGCGTAAATTTATCACAAATATAGTCAGCTTCAATAATATCGAAACATTTTCAAAAAATCTCAACTTGGACTAAAAAAAAAAACCAAATTTTGAAAGTACCTAAAAATACGATTTTGCCCCATAGGTGGGGTAAAACCGTATTTGTCTTGGGGCAAAACCGTATGGATGGTTTTATGATCTAAAATAGTAGAAATATAATAGGCACACTTTCCAATACATTTTAATATCCCCTCGCTGCAAAAAAAATTCTTGAGTAAAGTATTATGCATTTTTATATTAGAACAAAATAAAATAATAACTCTTCAATAAACATATTACTTTCACTTTATTATGTACAAAATTGTGTAGGGTAGTTCTTTACGATCTGTAACCTTACATAACAAACTTTTTAAATAACATTTTAACCAAACATGTTTAAATATTCATGTAAGTAACAAAAAAATGAAATAAACATTGAACTTTATTAAAATATCTAAAAAAAACTTAATACTTATGTTATAAAATAAAATAAATAGGTAGGATCCTACCTACTAATATTTAAAACAAAACCAAATAATTATATACAAGGAACATTTTAATTTCTTTATGAGATAATATAGGTCCTTCTTGAACACATCTAATAGTTTAACAAAATACATTTTTAAATATAAGTTAGTAATAATAATTATATTAAAGGAACATTTTAATTTCTTTATGAGATGATATACTTTCTTACTTCTTGAACACATCTAAATAACACGTAATAATATAGCCACGAATATAACGCTGGGGCAATTCCGTATAGCATACGCTATTGCCCCAACGGTTTTGCCCCACAGTAGGTGGCTTCATATTAACGGCAATTAACTAAAAAGTATAAGCAACATTCCTCTAAATGACATCATTAAATAATCTGTACTTACTTTTCCGTAATTTGATGCAGTTTTTTTTCACATCGAAATTATATAAGTATAAAAGTTTTTAATAACAATATTTGAAAAAAAAATAGTGATTATACATATTTTGTGATAACAACAATTTTAGCGGGAATTTATTACAAATGAGGTTAATAGTTATCGATAACAATAACAATAACGGTCATGGACAAATAAACATCTATATTTTTTTTTCTATCTTGACTCACTGTTCAAAAAACTTTATCATACGGTTATGCCTCTCGTACGGACTTACCCCGCCCTCCCCTATGGCGGAAACGAAAGTCGAACCTTTTTCAGTTTGGCTGAAACGATCCTTGTTGGAAGATTTTTGGCGGAATCGATACCGCCCGTGACACGACGTCAATTATATTATCTTACTGCGGATACCTACTCATAACAATTAATTAATTGCTCTACAGGTGTGGGATTCGACATCACGCGCGTCTATAACCTGACAAATTAAACATTAATTCTGTTCAACGTTTGCAAATTAAGTAATTACTTAATGTTTGTAAGTAGTGTATAATATAATAGTTTTTAAAAGTATCTTTTAAATTAGGCTTATATAATTACGTGATGTAAATTAATTTTCATAAGTGCAAACACAGTGGAACAACTTAAAATTACAGACTAATATTATATTATAAATTTATAATGCTTACGAGTTTTAACATTAATAAAATCAATCAACAATATAGCACTTTGACAAAAAATAATAATATTATATCATTGTATTAGCCATTATCTTTATGTAAGCGAACATAAAATTGAATCGTATTATGTTGTTATTTGTGCTTGTTTGAGTGAAAAAAAAAGTCTATACTTGGAGGATTAAAATAATACTGAGGAATATTAATTTTTTCCTGTGTACTTTAAATATTTTTAAAATCTGACAACTATTTATTACCTATTTCACTGTTAGATTTATTAGAAAAAAATTATAATTTATGCTTTTACAGTTAAACATTTAGTTGTAACATGTAATAAATAATAAATATTATTAATATCTACATACTTAGAAATATCTATAATTTATAAAGGTAACTACTTACCTACCTATTATTATTATATTTGGAGGACACATTTTATTTACGATAGCCCCTTGTATAACAACAAGGCTTTTGGGTCCGTTTTTAAATTAATAATAGTTTAATATAGTCAATAGCCATATACTATAATACTAAATATTTATATTTCGCATATTTCCAGTAATCGTAAATCATATAATAACATTTGAACCCTCGAACAGGAAAATTTACTCAACTATTATATATGATTACTGCATGCACAATTAGTCTTATAATATGTTTATATCATAACCAATAACCATCATATATTAAACAAAATAATTGAGTTACAAATCAAGACAATTAGAAAATGGTATCATAATAAATCATAAGAATATAAATAAAACGGTGTTTAAAAAGTTCACCATCACCATCGTAAATTTTAATACTCGTATACTCTATTTGTCAAATAAGCATTTTTAAATACAGTGGTCACCGCTTATTATGATCACAGTGAATGTTATCAATTGTCTATTGCTATCGAAAAGTATAAGTACGGGCCGAATGTATAGTTATATGTGTAAATTATGCCGGTTATTGTAATCAAAACGCGGCATAATGTTATCAGAAAATTAGTTGAAAATCGATGAAAATATACCTAGGTACTACATACAATTTTACTGAAGAAGATATTGTACATACTTTATCACAAACAAAACCTGGAGAAATTGAAAACAAAGAAATTGAGCTCAAGCCTACAAACAGATAGGTACCGAAAAACCTCCCAGCAAGTTCTTTTGAATGAGAGTGGCCCTACGAATATTACAAAGAAAAGTGCAACAAAACTTACCCAATTTTGAATTACAATATAAATACGAGAATTGTATCAATGATTTTTTAACGGTAAAAAAAAGACATCAATCAAAATATTCTATTCATAATTCAAGTTAGTAGAAATTAATATTTATTTTTTTTTTTAAATATTTATTAGAAAAATAAACAATCTATACAAGAAATGTACAATAAGCTTATGTGTTAAGAGAATACATGGCATGAAAAATTGAGTAAGAAGCCACCCACTGGCAACACTTAGCATGATTTCAATATTTATTTAAATTTTATTTTTTTAACAATTTAAAATTTTGTATACCTACATATAATATGTACTTTAATTAGTAATCAATAATAATAAATTAAATAATTCAATTTTTTAATAACTATGTGTATATTAAATTAAACACTAGGTACATTATTATTATTTTTTCAACTTTCATTTAGTGTTATCAATCGGATTATGTTATCAGTTATGTCCCGTACTAAAGTGATTACATTAAGCAGCGACCGTTGTATATGGAAATTTTAAATTTTCAAGCCATAGCTATTGAATTGAAAAATTCCAAAAAATTTAACTAAAAAATTATTTGTAAGTTTTAAAATTTTGACAATTTTTTTTTAAATGTTATCTTCAACCTCCTATAAAAATACAAACTATACCAACCTACATATTACATTGTTTATTCAATATTTCTAATTGCTATGAATGAAATGTTTGTGGAATCTTGTGTTCAATGTTCAAGCTCTTTAACCATGTGCTTTTTATTAATTTATTAATTTTTTTATTAATTGCATTAAAATTTATAAAAATAAAATTCAACTAATTTTTAATACCATAGTAAAATTTATTAGTTCAAACATCAAAAATTACAAGTTAAATAATATTGTATAGTATTGTGTTTTCAGAGTTAAAAGATAAAAATAATAATTTTGAATTGATGTAACCCAGCGGTTCCTAACCTTTTGTAAAACACAGACCCCCGATGAAAGATTTTTGAAAATTGCGAAACCCCACCAATTTTTTGCCGAATACGTATTTTTTACAAGACATTTCATCTTATCGTTAAATTATGATAGTTATTTTATATTACAAATTATAGGAAGTAGACATAGATTATCTCTTACAATATAAGATATATTTTAAATTTAAAAAAAAAATAATAACAATCCAAAAATATTAAAGCAATGTACTCATGTCACGTATTGACATATGTTATGCGGACCTCGACACGATTATCACGGACCCCCCGGGGGCGGTGGACCACAGATTAAGAACCACTGGTGTAACCAATACATTCATCAATTCACCAAAAATCTAAAGCTGTTTGAAATACTAAGTATTCAATGTTTCATAAAAGGTTAGGTTAGTAAATAAATCCAATAATAAGTTTCGAAAACGATTACAGAAAATTTTAAAAGTATCATAAAATATATGAGAAAGTGTGAATTTCCATACGTTGAGTGCTTTATAAATTTATAATGCTTATTGAAACATTTACAGCACAACAGTTTTGCTCTTTGAAGAACTTCAAAGCGAGAGTTGATAAATTTCGAAATTTATACACAGTTAGTGTTTAAATTTACATAAAATCGGTGTAAATTGCTGTTTACATTAACTTGCTACTGCATTTTGCACATTATCTATATAATAATTTACATAATTAGTATCTAACCAACTTTTAGACGATTTATATGTCTGTGATTGAAATAAACCAATAATAATATTAAATTACTTCATCGTTTACTTACACAGTAAACATTATTGAACAGGTTAAGAAAAGCCTTGCTATTATTAGGATCAGAATTCTTATACATAATAAAAATGAATATATCTTGTTTTGTTGAAATATCCAAAAACATACAAAAAAAGGCATGTAAGTCATGGATGTCGCTCTGCTGTACAGTAGGTTACAAGTAGGGTTACTGTAATGAATGGAATTAAATTTGAATCCAATGATATCATATCATTGTATACGAAAAACGATTCTGAGCGAAGACGGTTTATCGGTCTAGGATATATTATAGATTACTAAAAATTTTCAAATCTTAGATTTAAAAAGAAAATTTTTTACAAATTTCTAGTTTGAAATAATTTGCGAATTTTCGTGATTTTTACATAGGTATTTAGTCAAAATTCAAACTTTGAATGCTTGTAAAAAAAAATTGTGACTATGAATTAATTTAATTTTTCAACTACTATTGTTAAAATGTGTTAGAGGCCTTGTATTAAATTTTCAAACTTTTCTACCGAACAAATAAATTTTTATCGATATTTATAGAAAAAAAAAACTAAAAAAGTTGAAAAATTAAAATGTCAGTAAACAGCTCAAAACGAATCTAAATATTTTGAAAATTGTATCGAATATAGAAAATGCCTGTATAAATATTCAGTGAAAATTTCAAGTATCTGCGGTCATTTGTTTTAGTCTTTTAGAGTTACACCAAAATAAGAAAATCAGTAAATGTGAAATCCAGTGAAAATCCAATGTTGTAAAAATTTAAATTTCAAATGCTTATAAAAATTTAATTTGAATTTCCGGTGGACTTTTTATTTGTGATAAAGATTGAAAAACTTGTAAGGAATCTTGTATTAAATTTTAAAATCTTAGATTTAAAAAGAAAATTTTTTATGAATTTCTAGCTTAAAATAATTTGTGAATTTTCGTGATTTTTACATAATATATTGTCAAAATTCAAAATTTGGATGCTTATAAAACAAAATTGTGAGCATGCATTTCTTTTATTTTGCAACTGCCATTGTAAAAATATGTTAGGAGCCTTGTATTAAATTTTCAAATCTTAGAATTAAAAAGAAAAACTTTAATGAATTTCTAGCTTAAAATAATTTGTGAATTTTCGTGATTTTTCGTGATTTTTCGTGATTTTTCGTGATTTTTACGTATTTTGTCAAAATTCAAACTTTGAATGCTTATAAAAAACTATGAATTTTTTTTATTTTTCAACTGCTATTGTAACAATATGTTAAGAGCCTTGTATTAAATTTTCAAGTTTTTCTGCCTAACAAATAAATTTTATCGATATTAATTTTAAAAAAACTAATAATGATCGAAAATTTCAAATGCCTATGAATAGTTCAACTTAAGTCGAAATTTTTTGAAAATTGCATGATGGATAGAATATACTTATATAAACATTCGAAGAAAATTTCATTTATCTATGGTCATTCATTTTAAAGTTACATCAAAAACCAAAATCGATTTTGTCGAAAAATGAGTGTGCGTAAAATTTCCCGTTTTCCCCTTAATTTTTAGTTTGTTTTTCTCGATTATTTAGAAAAGTATTGAGAATTTTTACTTTTAACCCCCCAATTTGGGGGCCCCAAATAAGTACTAACTAGGTTCACTTTCTGATCTAACATAAAGTACTGAAGTCGAAAATCGAAGCATTTTTACTTCCCCAAAACGTGATGACAGACACAAAAAAAAAAAAACACACATCATGGTAAAATCAATACATTCATCGCTCCGCTCAGAATCTAAAAATATACGACAAATTAATCACTAACCATGCACTGACCATCATTAAGTAAAAAATTCTTATGGAAAAAGCATCTTTTAATCATTTAAAAACAAATCGAATAAAGTTACTTTTTATGTATATCTATATTCTATAAGCAATAAGCTAAGTCATTGTTATTACTTTTACTTATAAGTATATATAAATAATACCATTGATTATAGAATAAATAAATATTATATTATATATTTGTGTAATATATATTATTTTATAGTCAATGATAATACTAATGTCTATATATATATACATATTTGAAATATGAGAAATTTGAAAAATGTTCAAAATATAAAATATATCACGTGGATCAATATGCATGTGGAGATTCGTGGATATTATTGATCAAATTTTTAAAAGGACGATGCAAAATAACATATCTACCAACTCATATAAATCCTAGCTTTAGTTATTATAACGTGTAATACCTATTGTATTAAAACTCTTACAGAGTTGTGAAGGCACAGAAGAAGAAGAAAATACCTATTGTATAATAATATTATATCATCAACGACTATAACTCGCATTTTCCTGGACCGTATTTATTACTCAGAAGCAGTGTTAAAAGGTATGTTACAATAAGTCGATACCAACGATACATATACCAATATCTAAAACAATAATTCAGTTGTACGGATGAAAAGTATGAATCATTTTTTTTTTGCCATATGGAGCGACCGCGGCGTAATACCTATTAGTCAGTTAGTCACTATAGCGTAATAAATTCACAACGAGTGACCAGTCACCATAATAATATACCGTCGTTGTGCCAGTAGATAAAATGTATGAAACCAGTTGTGAGATACTCTTTGTTTTTTTTACAGTTATCCTCAGACGACATGCAACACATAATACTTTCATGTTACAAAATATATAATAATATTAACGTTCTATTGATATTCGCTTTCTTCAAGAGTAACTGTTGTAATCGTAAAATACGATATAACATACAAGGTGATTCACCTAGCTGTAAGCATGATCACCTCAATTTTTTCTATTAATGAAGTTATCAAAATTCTGATTTTCAAAATTTTTAAATGTTCACAAAGAATAATTTTTTGCGCCCCTTTAGAAGTATCCTGTTGCGTTACAAGTGTTTGTTTTTAAATGAGAATTCCATCCCCCTCTCTCGTTATATTGTATATTATTTAGTGGATAATTTTATTGAAATGTTGATGTACTAATTCAAAATTTAAACTGATAGTTTCTCAGTTACTAAAATTTATACTAGTTATCTAAAGACAATAATTACCCTTCAAAACGGTTTTACACAAAAAAAAAAAATGTGCCACAATGAATCTATAGTATTTGATGTTTTTGGATCATTTTTGAAAATAAATCAACTTGAAGTATTTTTGAAAATAGATTTTAATCCCTAGATATTAATTACTAATTAAGTACTAACCTTTTCAAATCACTTTTATAGCTCATATTTTTCAAACCCATTATAATGGACCTACTATCCTCACTCCTCAATACTACACAAAATAAAATGGTTCAAAAAACTACACGTTCGAATTTTGACTATGATAAGTCAAAATTATTTTGAAAAATTACAATTTAAATAATTTAAAGTAGTAAAAACTAGTTTTAAGTCGAACATTTTTTACATCTCCACATTACACTCACTTTAAGTACCTAGCACAAAAAATTTTAAGAATTTATAAATATGGTATTTATAATTAAAAATTACAAGATTCAAATTTTGAATAACTGCACTGTTAAAGAAAAAAGTAGAGTGAACATGCTTAGATCTGATCTGATCTGATTCATCCTGTATTAAATGAATAAATTAACAAGGCATGGCGAGTAGTTTATCAAACACATTTTTTATTTTCTCAATGTTAGATCACTGCAGTAGTGTAGTGCATTAACCGATAGCTCTAGTTGCTCGAGACCAAAACTCAAAAGATTAACACTCCCATATAAATAACTTAAATATTGAATTAACATTATATTTAAAATGTTTAAGGTTCATATCGGTAGCACCAAATTGTTTGTAGAACTGACCGTTCTATATTATTTTCACTAAATCTGTTTAATTCGACAAACACACAAAAATATTGATAAATTAAAATTCCATATTTAAAATAATCATCTATAAGCAAATGTTATTATATTTATCTCCAAACCTTCAAAATTATTTTACCTTCAAAAAAATTAAATTATTATTTTTATATTTATATCGTATAATTACTTTTATTTATTCCCAGCATGATGTCACTTTTCACATAAAAAGAAATTCATTTTTGGCATAGCATCGCGATTTTACGGAGATAACATTTCAGTTACTGTTTCATAGCATTTTAATAACATCACTACAAGGGATTCTCTAAAAAGAAAACACTAATTTCCTCAAAATTATTTAGCATTTTTAGAATAGGTACTCATATTCCTTTAAATTTTCCAACACTTTTACCCGTAAGGCAAATATTTAAGCTAACCACCCACCCACAAACTGTCTATGTAATATGTATAATACCTATAATTTAAAAAAAAAATCAATATTGATATTATTTTACAATATTGATAAATATTAATAATGTACACTTTAACTTGCGAAAATAAATACCCTTACGCACACAATAGTATTATGTTTCCTATAGTTCTTTTTTACGTACAACAATAATACAGCAAGCCTTTTTTGTCACTTAAATGCCGATTCTTGTGGTAAATCAGTAAAATGTAATGTAAAATTTATATAGCTACTGTGTAATTGTAATTTAAAATATAAAACATACAATATTAACTACTTATTCAATTATTATGAATAAGTATAAAAATTATGAAAAAGTAATTTTACACCCTAACATAATTCTACCCAATCACGTAAAAAAATTTTTCGGAGATATTGCCTTAACAAAAAAAAAAATGTGTTCACTATGCCAATGCTAGTAACTACATATATAACTACTAAATAATGCACAGAATTTTAGGCTCCGCTCTTTTTGAACCTGAAATTCGGCATGAAACAAAAAATAATGCGCAACAGTCATAATGTTATAATACTAATATTAATAATAGTAATAATATACGCACGTCCAGCACCTTGACCTAAAGCGCAGTTGCAATTGCGCAAGATGACTGTGCACGGGAAATTTCATGAAACTAGATTAAACGTTCGCGGAGAAATACGATGGGCTTTCATGGAAAACTCACGTGAACGGTGATCGACATACCTATACGACGTATGACCGTGATTCGCGCGGCGAATAAAAAAAAACCGCCCTTGACCTTAGGGACAATCGACTGACGTGTTTCCGCACGCGATGAGAAAAAAACCCACTACCCACGACAGTATTGGAATTGGACACATAATCGACAGTCGTCTATATTACGTACAATATGGGTACTATAAGTATATCACTATTATAGTGCGTGATAATAATAATATTGTCACATTGACCGGAAATGCGTATTAACATGCAAATACCGATGATACAACAATGATTTAAATGAGTGGAGGAAAAGCCTTGAGGCAACTTTGGGAGATTCGGTCCAAAAAGTAAAATAATCTTTTTACGCGTATGTATGATGAATAACTGTTAAAAAATTGGTTTACGGCGGGTGTGATATAGAATATGGAGGAAAATTTCCAAATTTTATTTCAATTAAAACAACGATTTTTACGGAAAAATTGGGCCATTTACTGAAAAAATATAGTTTGCAAAAAACATTACATTAATACTATAATTTATCCACAATAATAAAGTACCTACTACTTCCTAGGTGTTATAAAATTAAAAAATATATTCACATATGCATAGTTATAATTTTAGAACAAATGACTGTATTGATAAAACCGTTAATTGTGACATTTTACTGAGCAAGTGCATATAATATATGCTAATATATCTACTGCATTTTCATTTTCTACTTAACAACTTTTTTAAATTGTTTAACTAATGTCAATTTTTTTCACTTGAAAATATGGCGCAATCAGAAATCAATGCTGGACTTAAATTTTGAAGCAAAATCAATTGTAAGTTAGTCCTTACATGTAGGACCTATTAGTTTGACTAATATAACTTAGGTACGTCATATTATTATGATAACAGTATTATAGCCTAATTCATCAAAAAACTACTAAAACTGTTTTCTTTGTCTATTTTTTAATTGTCACTTTGGCAAATCTTGAGCTTTTATTTTCAGAAATTTATCAGTTTCTTGATTCTCAAACTTTTCCATATTATCTGGGACTCGGGAGAAAAAACCCCGTTTTTTTTGCAATCGTATTCCTATAAATATATACGTAATATAAAATCACACATATGAAATATATATTATGGCACATTATTATTATCGTATCCATTTCGGACGCTGTTTCGGTTTTGGAGGTCGTCGTCGCGTCGTCGCGGTAATCGACGTTATGCGTTATTATCTACCGTTGTTCATCGACGACTCCACAACAGCTGGAAGGAGGAGAGTAGGAATCGTCAAATCTAGGTTATCCCGATAAATACCAAATCTCGTGCCGTGCCCGTCGCACAGCAGTCCGTCAGTCTCAGTCCGTCCACATCGTTTTATCTACGTACCGCTAAAACAATATTGTGTATACCTATCAATTCAACCACAATTACCGCGGTCGACAGTTTGTTATTCGCACTTTGCACGCCGTCCCATCGGTTCACGCACACGATTATACAATATTACTATCGTCGTCGAGGTAAATATTAAATTATTATTATTTTTATCTGATTCAAAACTCGTGATGTGCTCTCGTGCCCGCAATTATTGAAAAGAATGATAAATAATAATTGCGTATTGTAGCAACGTAGATATTTTTTAACGAAGTAGGTATTGATGATGAATTTTTAACAAATCGATTTTTAAAATTGGTTGAGAATAAAAGAGACCGACGACAATAATTACTAATGTTTTTTATCTTATTATAGTTGAACTTTGCTTAATTTTTAGTAGGTATAGGATCAGAACGAAGCACAATAATTTAAGTGTTATTAAAAAAATACAAGCAAATGTTCAGTAAAGTAAAATATTTAAATACAATGCTAAATAAATGGAAAACATTAAAATTATCATAATAATAATTAAATAACTCTATAGTCTATAGGCTATAGTGTACTTAGATTTCATGAAATTTTCAAAAATTCCACATACATACAATGAACAAACATTCTACTAGATTTGTTTGCTTAGTTTATTTATTTTTAAATTTAATAAATCTCTAAAAAGAGGTTTGAATGAGCTTATTTCAAATTATTAATTATTATTATTTTTAATTGATTTTATGGCTAAAAATCTTAATCAATTTTAACATCTTCATAGGTTGAACATTTTACAGACATCTTTGTACCTCAAAAATTTAATTAATCTTGAGAATTTCATCAATTTTCAATAGTTAACAAAAAAATGTTCAATATTTTTAAGTCACTTCGGGTAACTTTTTTTCTAATGTGGTTGATTAATAATAATACAGA
This sequence comes from Diuraphis noxia, assembly GCF_037042655.1. Taxonomy (NCBI): domain Eukaryota; kingdom Metazoa; phylum Arthropoda; class Insecta; order Hemiptera; family Aphididae; genus Diuraphis; species Diuraphis noxia. The sequence goes on from NW_028301711.1 coordinate 49,497,446, forward strand.
ATCGGTGCAAATACATAAACAATATTTTATGCAATTTGAAATTATCTTGACCTAACTTTATAAGCTTTTGTTGACCATTTTACAGAACCATATTCTTTTTTCATAGTCAGTAAAACTATAGAAAAAGTTTATTTAAATTTTGAAGATAAGTATAATTTGTGGAACCTAAATACGTAATTAAATATAAACACGCATATATTATCATGATAATTTATAATTAATATAAAATTAAAACGTACATAAACAAATAAACATATCATTAATATTGAATTCGCATTTGAACTTTATTAAAATACTAAAATCCATATTGATGACTGATAAGTATATAATATCATATAGATTATAGAATACAAATATAAATATCACATTGAACTAAATCATATTTTTATTTATAATTGAATAATTCAAGTTGATCATATATTATAGTTGTTTATTAAGCTTCAGATGTTTTTTTCAATTAAATCAGATCAAACATTTAATCACTTAAACATTACACGGCCACGATTATAGATAGAAATAATCGTAATCGATATTCTATCTGTAATCATGGACTCAACTAAAAAAATTATTTCAATATATAAACATATTTATATATATTATATATGTGCACTTACACATGTACAGTTGTGAGTTTTAATGAGTTGAAATATTTTTTTTTAGTTGAGTCCATGATTACAGATAGAATAACAATTACGATTATTTCTATATATTATATAAAGTATAATTTTATTATTTTAATATACCTAACATATCCAAATGTACCTAGAATAGTAATTTTAGATGAAATTAAATAAATTTGATTGAGAACAATATTTTTGTTGAATAGGTAAATAAGTAAAATAAATAAATAAAATAAATTTTAAATTTTAAAAATAATTGCTTTTAATTTAAAAATTATATAGGTGCCTATAATAAGATACTAGCTTAAGTAGCTTTAGTTCTAATAGTTAAGTATAAATATAAATTGTTTTATTAAAATATTTCTTTTCTGCCTTCTCATATGTTCAATTACTTTTTTACGATGATTTAATTATTTCATTTGAGTTGTGATTTGTTCTGTTTCTCCACAAAATTGGAACACATTATAATATGTTCTTTATTTAAATATACATATATCAATTTTATTTCAAAAATGTATTCGCAATTAGAAAATATGACAACTTAATGTACCTAACTTAATGTAAGAATCACCAAATTAAAAATATATTATTGTTGTTATAATTATTACTTTGATTATTATGGTTAATCCCAAAGTTATAAGTATAAAGTGTGTATTATAATGGATTCAACGGGTTCCAAGGTTCTTGTTTTCCCTAAAGTCTCACGTTTCACATTGTATATTACATTTTTGTTTGAAAAATACATGGGTACCTAATTTTTAAAGATTTCTGGATTTATTTTTGTCGATACCTGCCACTTATTGTTATAACAAAGTCCTTAATTAGCCTCTATCGTTTATACTATATATGTTTATGCAATTTAAAATATTTAATTTATGGGCTTAATTAACCAACCGTGCGTTCTATTGTGGTACACAGGGAAATATATTTTGTACTAGTTTGATCCCGCGTGCATTCAAAACGGTAAAATACGATAGTGTTCATCGTCATAATTACTTTTCGCCGGTCACAATATTATTATCCAATTGTATGATCAAGAGAATAAAATACACCAAATGTAGTAATTGTTGACTTGTTGATATCTTTCACAATCGTTAGACATCAATTCTCCTGCACTATCGCAGCCCACAGGTCACCATAACTCGTAACATAAGAACGACGACAATGATTTTGATGCCTAATAATATCAGCGATTAAAAAGCGAATAGAATACTATACAGAAAATACTTGCTATCCTGCACGAGGGACAAATTAAATAATTACCATAGATAAATATTTACCCAGTGATGAATTTTAAACTGCGGCAATGGAGTATCCAAGGGATTGTTTGTGAATTATTACAACCCCCTCTAGCCATTTTAAATCAAATAATTACATTAACTAAACTTTAAATGAATAATCATTTTATTTTATTATAATGTAATAATATAAATACTTATAAATCATAACACACATAATTGTATACATATTTAAAATCAAATACATATATAGTTTTTTTGTAGGTATGTGCAGTAGGTATATTATTTATAATTAACACCCCTCCCTCTTGTGAAAATCCTATTTAAGCCACTGTACTGCAGTATCCGATTAATTTATTCGTGAAAAACTGTTATAAATTGGATTGTGATCGTTGGTGCCTTTTAACATATTAATTTTTAGGCCATTTTTGTAAGCTGTTTTGTAAGTGAATGATATTTTTATTTTCATTTATAAAAATCATACATAGATAATATTACCTACGGTAATATATATCCGAACACCAATAGTGGAATTGGGGCAAACGGAGAAACTGTCAAGGGCGCAATTATATCGCTTTTTTTTCATTCGTATTCTTTATTTCTTTAAAACGCTTTATTTGGATATTATATAATTTATCAAAGGTTTAACGTTAACCACACGTTTAAAGTACACCTCTGTATATTTATTTTTGTCACTCGTGTTCCGCACTTTTAACCGTCTCTTTCATGCTAGCTATATGTATACTACTGCAATTAAAATAAAAATTACATTTTTGTATACTAATTATTATTTTCCTTTACTTTTGAGTACTGCAATTTTATTTTTCAAGCATCAGCGATCACAGGCAAATTTAAATTGTTTCAAATGTTTTCAATAAGTGGGTCTAAAAACTGTTTTTGATATTGTATAATAATAATATAATATAGGTTTGGCCATTGACTATATATTGTTTTCACATACAATACAACCGTACGGTCACCGTATATAGAGCGATTTTTATGTTTCCAAAAACTTTTTGCCTTAATTTTTTTGAGAAGGAGGTCTACTAGGTGTGCAAAAAAAAAATCATCGTATTTAAACGATACATATAATTTACACGCGGTTTTCGTAATAAATTACAGCCATTGTCAGAAACGCGTTCATTCATAACTCGAAAAAACTCTAATATAACACTATAGCCTATATAGGTTAGGTACATAATATACTACGTACCTACATTACGCCGCACTCACGACATGCAATCACGGTTCGCACTCGGAAATGCATTTCCGCCGCCACGCCGCCGCGGCCATCACATATGTGTCTAACTTTTACAATAAACATACTTAGGTAGGTACAGTATAACACTATTAACACTCATATAATATAATATAACTGACTCAAGACCAGCAGTTGGCGACTAAATCATACAAATACGTACTTGCTAGATACACATATAAGTGTGTATAACTATAATCAGGGCCGGCCCAAGGTATTTTGACGCCCCGGGCAGTTTTTTGAAAGGCGCCCTTAATCAAAGGCTCCATAATACATTTAATACTTTTTATACTTACCTACATATTTTGTTTAAAATTATACTTATGGATAGGTAAAGGATTGCAAAACTTATTTGGATACAATTTATAGACTTATCGGCTGTAACACATACTTTTTTTGGTTTTCCCAAGTTAATGAATATAATATATTATCATTGTGTATTATTTTTTAATTATTTGTAATATAATAATAAAAACTGGAAAGTGGAGTAAAATCTATAAAAAAATATAATTAACAGAATATTCTGTCATAGATAATTTAGTCATTTAGCTATATTATTGTCAATGTGAATATTATGCTAAAATTTATAAAATATTCGTATATTATATACGCCCATAAAAAAGTAGCGCCCCGGGCTACCTTCGCCCGTATCTTGGGCAAGCATTGGCTATAATATATAGATGATGTTTGTACCATAACTAGGGTACCAATCTATACCTCTATATAAACCAAAAGAGCGTTTTGTACTCGTCGTCGCTCGGACGATTTCACTTCAATTGGCAGCGTGCACGGACGCGATATACATCATATATCCAAATAGTATAATAGTCGGTTCAACGAATTATTTGATATTATAGAAAATTATGTGCCGAATGCACTCGGCGTGTGGAGATGGGTTTTTGCGATGACGACGATCCGGAAACGCATTTCCCCCTCCGTTGTCGCGATCCATAACTCATATCATAACAATAATATTATTATTATACTTCAACTCCTAGCCCAACCGACGAAAACGACGACTTGCACTTTTATTCAATGACACGAATTATAATTACAACGCTTTCTGTGCGACGTTTTAGCCATCTTCAGTCAAACATAATATTATTAATATTATTATCGTTTTCGTAAGCCATTTTCGGACACAGTCTACTGCAAGACACATCATCATTGGTCCTTGAACTACTTGGCATGGCGCTATAATAAGAAACCGTTCTATATTATTATTGTATACAATATTATAGTTTTGCGATTACGATTGACGGAGGTGAATATAATATTTTACATATTATTAAAATTATTGAAAAACCAACAGTTTATTTTCGAAATAATTAACGGTAATTAACTCCTCCGATCCTTTTGTTTTTATAAAAATAACCTGACTTGACATCGGAGGAAAACACGATAATCATCTTATTTGCTATATATGTATAACAATGTTACAACGACATACGCGATGTATTATAATTATGATTATAGTATAATTGTTCGATGACAAAATAACCCGGGCACGTGGAGTCACAATTATTTATTTTTTTTATCTATAAATGGCGTGAAAAGTTCGCCACAACATTTATTCGAGTTCACGCCTACGCAATAATTATTGTTTTGTATTGTAATCGTCATTTACATTTTGCGGAAAATATACAACTGTGCACGCGTACTTAACCATAATATTATAAAAAACAACTACAGTAAGTTTAGTACTTACATGCGTATGTAATTTTATCTGAATACAACGTTGTTGAGTTTAGGCGAATTCCTTGGTGGACCGGTTTTTTATTTTTTTTACTCGACCTTCACCTATACTATTATTACGCTATGTGTGTGTGTGTGTTTGTGTATTTTCCCTTTATGTTTAAAGAGGAAAATACAAATCGGTTGACCTTTGTAATGATAAATTATGCAAATCGCTGTCGAACAGCATGTTAATACTATTACACGCGCTCACTTGTACGTCTCGAAGATAATGCGTTGCACTGTTTTATGTCTTTTTAAATTTTCGAGTTTGTTATCGCTTTTTAGATCATATTATGCCATTTCAACATACGCGTCGTCACACCTCTTTCGCTATATACTCGTAATAATATAAGTAGTTGGTTTTCAAATTTCGGATACCCATGGCTGTGTATTTAATTGTATAGGTACTACACATCACGACGACTACTCGACCTATCTATAGTTATGTGCCTACATAATACCTATATATATATTATCATATGTTCCTATGTTGATTTGCACGTTCGAAGGTTTGGTTCGAAATCGAATATAATCGATCGTGATGATGGTATTCTCATGTTTGGAATATAATATATTATATATATTTTTAAATAACTGTCATCAAATATCCCACTTACGAATTTCATTCCTATAGATCGTATAGGAACAATAACCAAATTTACGTCACTGCAGTGCAGACACAAAATAAAAACCTCATCCATATCATTATACGAGTAGATAAAAAATAATAAACGCACACAATAATAACGATGAACTACCTAGTAGCTATCTATAATAATTCGTAGTAATTATGCAACAACAAATTTCGATTTCAGATAAAACAAAATAATTACCTAATATATAATATATATGTGTGAAAGTGTTTCTGTGTGTGTCTGTAATATTACGAGTATAACATAGCGTTATTTTTCGCATAAGTATATTGTTGATGTAATTACTACATCGATGATAAAAATTATTATAGTTATTATATACTTTCGTTAATTAATTCAAGAAGGTACATGAATTTAAGTACGCGCGGGGGCCATTCCCAAAGTCAGTTCATATCTATAAACAACCGCGTAGTGAATAGATAAGTAAATACCTAGTTAATCATAGCCCTTTTTTTTCGTATGCACAGAGTGATTTAATATTCAATAAATAACAATAATAAATATTTTTTTTTTATGTAGTATTGACGTTTTTAGCTACCTTTTTAGGTATTATCACACTTTACGTTTTCATCAAAAAATTCAAATGTATGATATTATCGAGATGGCTTTAAATAGAAATCCATATTTCTTTTTCTTATACTCGTATTTTTTCTATATTGTATTATCCACAATTTAACAATACATGAAAAAAATCTCTCCGATCAATAATTTAGAAATTAGAATGAATACTAACATGAATACTTTTGAAAAAAACTAAATAGGTTAGAAATGCTCAAATGCCAGATAAAAATATATTACTATATTATATTAAGTACTCACTAATACTTTTTTTTAATCGTGATGACTTCTGAATTCATCGTTATAACTGATGATATTCGATCATATAACAAGTTAGTTTTAGTTTTTTATCTTATCTTAAACTATGTGGCTAGTAGTAGCTAATAATATAATTGAATTTGTTACTCTTTCGTTAATTTTTTTATGTTGTAAAAAAATAAACGGATAAAAGTTAGTTATTAAAGGACAGTATCGGATAATATAGGTAGGTATAGTAATACAACATTGTCAATACGGTACGACAACACTAAAATCATTGTAAGATAGAATAGAAGAGTTGTATCTCTCTGCTCGCAGACCTTTCATTCGCAGGACAAGTGACCTAAATAATTCATTTCCGATGATAAAAATACTCATCATCGTCGTTTGGTTGGATGGTCGTAGACCGTAGTTATAATGTTTCATTTAATACAGAACCGATAGTGTTATCATTGTACTGTCATCTGCTCGAGTCTTAATCGTTCGACATGGTAGGAAAAATGCACGCACGTCCGGCACGTGCCAAAATTAGTTTATCGTTTGGCACTCATTGAAACAGCTAACCGAAAATCGAAAATACGAAAATCACAATAGATTCGTCAAAAAAATATAAAGGTGGGTCTGCATGGGTTCAATATATTACCTATGTATCATTTATACATATACAAACTAACATTGCATAGTATACACAAGATTTTAGTGATACTGAACTTAAAAAATGTCCAAATTTAGACAAAATTAACTCACGACATGCGTGACTAAATATTTCATAAAATGCATCGAGATACACATTTCCCGTTGCAAACGATCGTAATTCTTTCAAATTAAATGTAACACACTCATAAACATAAATTTTAGCACTATTTAAACTCATCCCTATGCAGTAAAAATATACATTACATGCAGTTAGACGGACCTTTCTAAATGTAATACTGAATATAGGTACATTAAAAAAAAAAAAATATTCCAACCTAATAACATAATATTATGTTTACCAGTCTACGGACAAACAATTTTATATTATATTCCCATAAGCAATTGTCTACGTGAAAAAATTAGTATTCAATTTAAATTTAAAAACACAATCCCGCAGCCAAACAAAAGTGCAGTACCGTATATTATTATAAGACTGCACATGTCGGAAAAAAGTTTTCATAAAATAGACGTCACACACACGATGAAAACGGAAAACGCTCGAGAAAAATAGCATTATAATGTTTATTGCATTCGCATTCTCGGAAATACACTTCGACTGGGAGTGCGTTTTGATAAATGCATTGTGAATAATGTCATTTCATAAAGTTGGCAAAGGACAAAATATATGTACCTAATCCTCTCGTTCTCCGTGCATTTAGTTTAAAATAAAAATATATTTTCCAATATTATTATGGTTTTCAATAACAAATATATTATATATTCTGGGGTTTAACAGTTTGGTAAGCCTTAACTTGTCAACATTGTTTAGTAGTGCATTCAAACATATAATCTCTAAAAAAAAAAAAAATAATCATTTATCAAATGCAAAATATCAATATATTTTATCAAAAGTAAAAATATTAACGTATTATTTTATTTTATTTTATTTTATTATTATTACTTAATTTTGTGAATAATTTTTATATATTATTATTGTTTTTTATATATATTTTTGTTTATCTTTAAATCTTATAATACATCTGTATCCAACTAATATCACCGATTCGATCAATATCAATATTATCTAACTTATGTTGTGTAATATTAAGTTATAAGCTATCATAACCATAAAAATTTATAATCGGTAAGGACCGTGTTTTGAACGATTCGATTTTGTTCAGCATCATTTTGATGTTTTAAGCAGCACATTGTACAACTTCGTCTAATTATGAAAAAAATAGGTAGGTACCTACTCAATTCTCGAGCTGTATTCATAGACTACCACCTTATGAGCTGCTTAGTTTCAATCTTTTATTGTACATACTCATTTAAAGCACGTTTCACATAAATATAAACCTATATTTAAATCATAAATATCCCTTGGTATTTGCGCCTTATTGCCAAAGTCTAATGCATACCTATCTAGATACAATAATAAACGAATGTCGAATCGATTTTAATCTATGAAATTCGCCAACCACGTTTGATATGACTTTTACCATTGGCATAACTCCAATAATGATGATAAAATTATTATGTAATATATAAATATTTATCACTATCGTGTCACGTAGGTATTGACTATGTTCTTATAACCACGATTCAAATATTTGACACATTAAAAATATATATAGAAATATATAATATATATTATGTTCTATACTAGGTATATTCTCTGCATTTTTATCAGGTACTGAATATAGTTAATGATAAAATGTCAATGTACGCTATACAAACAGCAAAATATTTTAATTCTGAGAGTTGTTTATGGTAGAAAATTAGATTCAGTTTTTACTGCAATGAGAGGTCGAAAGCAAAACTGAAAAGTAATTTTTAAAATCACAAAAAAACCGAACATTTTTACTCAAAACTTTCAACTTGTTGATTAAAACGATTTAATTTTTTTGTATACCTATCTCAAAAAAAAAATCGTAGACAACTAGATATACTTGAAATTTGCACCAAATGATTTTAGCATTTTCTATAGATGGTTTAATTTTAACCTCTTTTAAGCTATTTATAAACATTTGAAATTTTCGATATTTTTTTACTTTTGTTCCTAGTTCCTATTAATATCGATAAAAAAATGTTTTGTTTTGTCAAAAAAATTAAAAATCCAAGGTTCTTCATATTATTTAATTCATAGAAAAATCTAAAAAATTTACAATCTTTATTTCATTTAGACACATTTGAAGTTTGGGAAAAATCAGATATATTATATATTTAAACGGAGAATATCGATGTTTGTTATTTTATTGTAATAAATATTATTAGTGGGAACCTTGAAACTTTTAACTTATTATATATCAAACACTCAATGACGTTTACAAAAAAAAATTAATCCAACCTAACGTAACACTAATGGTAAAATAAAAGTTATATAAATATATATATGTACTATGTACTATATAGCCTAACATACTGCTTTCAATCTTCGCTCAGAATCGTTTTTCGGGTGTAATAATTTATCATTGAATTCAAACTTAACACAATAATATGCACTACCTACTCATCGGTGACAAGTTTGAAATCTACAACTGTACATCACATTCGGTACTTTACCCCATTTTTAATTTAATTTTCCTTTATCAACACAATATTATTATATTTAAAATATTTATTATAGAATTTCGAAAAATAAATAACTTTTTTATACTAAGCCGATAGCTAAAGAAACAGGACACTTATAAATAATATAAATAATTATTTTATTGCAGGAACAACGCATATAGTTCATAATGGCAATCACGGTGGTCTCAACTCATATGTATCCTTTGGAAAACGCGGTGGAACATCACTCCGACCGATTCGAATTGATACAGGATGGATCAACAGCCATATTTCGCCGCGGACAACCATTTTATTTCGGTATTAAGTTCAACAAGCCGTTCGACAAGATCAAAGACATCGTCAGAATCGTTTTGGTGACAGGTGAGCAACGACTTAATTATGACAATTAATATCATTGAATAAAAAAGTTAATACATTAAAAAAAAAACTATCATAAAAAAATAGTCATATAATAACAATATAACATACATCACAGCAGGATAAATTAAAAGAACGTTTTAAGAACAGTGGGGATCGTTCGTGTCTCGAACCATTTTGTATACCTATCACATTATTATAATTTACATTTCTTTTGAACGAGAGGGAAGAAGGATTTATCTAACGGATACGGTTATTATATAACGGAAACGAGTGGTCATCGTTTCCCCCAAAAAGTGATTTTCATTTCCACCAAGGATCGTTTCAGCCAAACTGAAAAAGATTCGACTTTCGCTTCCACCATATCTATTTCTACTTATATTATTGAGATGGATTTTGAAAACCCCTATAGTCTATCTGCAATGTTATCGATCATCATGTATGTTGGGATTCAGAATAAACCATTTGATATTGAAAATATAATTGATTTTACGCATAATAATGCCTACTTAGTACTTATTATGAATAAATATAAATCGATCTAATCTATAACACATGTATATAGTCTCTGTGTTATCAAGATCAAAATAATTTCAGGCATATTTTAATCACACATTAATAAATTTAGAAAAAACTTTAATTTAGAATGTTTATAACAACGTATCGTTCTAAATAAGCCTTTAAAAGGTATATGCTACAATTATTCGAAGTAATAAATAATTTATAGAATTCTCAGAAATATTTGATTATATATTTATTAAAACTATTAATTTAATTATAATCTACTCAATTTAATTCAAATTCAAATTTTTGAAAATATAATCACAAAATCAAGTTTAAAATATTTTGAGGATCAATAAGAACCACCTCCTCGTAGTGGATCCTGGATATCTCTAAATGATTCGCAAACTATAATTCAATACAGGTAGGTAGAAACAAATTTGGTCGGAACAAAGTCGAACCTTATTCGTTTCGGTAAAAACGATACTTGGTGGAAACGAAAATCAAGATTTTTGGCGGAAACGACTGACGCCCAATGAAAACAAAGGACTCTTTTAGGTTGTTAGAATACTTGACACATCCATAAAAGATAAAACCATAGCCCAGGGTTACATGCACATACATAATATTCATCGAATAACACCCTGCGTTTTGGGTTTTATTATTATTTTTGATCTAACTCAGTTACCACACCACTTAAAACTTTTAGATTTTTGAGTGATGATTCTGTTCGGTGTCATAACTACGACTCGTCAGTCACCACATTAGTAACTAATACTATACAGTATACATAGATACTTACATCGGATGGTAATTTCCACGTTGGTAAATTTTGTTTTACAGGACCGACCCCGACACCGGCAAAGGGCACGAGCGCCGCACTTATTGTCAAAGAAAAAGAGGACCTGATCGCTGATCGATGGGATGCTCGTTTCAGCAGCTTCGACGGGTCTACCGTTACCATACAGGTCAGAAAATTACAAAAACATTATTATTAATCTAAACAGCGTTTCATAAATAATGGTTACATTTTTAAATAAATAAATCGTGTACGGAATAAGGATAGAGGCGACATAGAAAAGAATAGTTGGTGAATGGGAAATGTGTAGGTGCTTATTCTTTCCAAAATTATTCAAAGCTTCACTTAATTAAAATTAAAATTAAACTTATTTTATTCAGGATAATTTCCTTCTCTTAAATTCTATCAAATCTTCGTCTATGGCTGAGAGCACATGGAACATTTCTAAGAGTTTCCTTTGTTTCAACTAACAAGTACTTTATGCATAAATTATTACATTATTAATTATTATTATTTATTAATATATATTATACTCGTATATCAACCAAGATATACAAAAGTTAGCTGAAATTAAAGGTTTGCCCTCTTTGGCAATTCACATCATGCTTCTAATAGGCTGGTCATGATCGAGTAGTCAATGGTAGATCTAGGCGTAAAATACTATAATATATATACCTATATATAAGCGATCTTCAAACAATCCCAACTTCAACTTTGGTGCCGGTGCTGCAAGTATTGCGTACCTACCTAAAAGTATATAAGTTATATTACAATATTTGGCACACCAAAATAATTTTTAACGAGTAACGATAAGACGTGATATCAAATATTTATGTTTCAATAATCAACGTGTACCCATTCCAGGTGCAAATACCGCCGTACGCACCTGTTTCTGTATGGAAATTGATCGTGCACACGGCCCGGAAGGGTGTGGCCGGAGTCAATCAACATCAAATTGACACAGCCATCTACGTGCTGTTCAACCCCTGGTGTCCAAGTGAGTTATAATGCAGCCATGCATAACGAATACACTATGATGTATGAAGAATTGTCTGTATGGGAGTGCGGGTATAGGCTCTTATTGGCAAATGTTACATAATATAATTTTAGATATAGAACTACTGTGGAGTTCGAGGTTATCTCAGAACCTCCTCTAAAGCACTATGATTAGGAACTTTGAGCGATAATTGAATATTCCTTTAACATACCCTAATTATAAATCATCATCGGCATCATCACAATTCATATTTGATAATTCATTTGTCCCTTTTAGACTTGGTTTATTTTGTTTTTCTTTCTTAAATAAAAATGGTAATTCCGAAGACTGATCGTCGACTTACGCCACACAACTCATACATTTATTATTATCCTCTCCCGCGATGACCTCAAACATTCAGTGTATTCACGTATATTTTCCAGACGACGGTGTCCATATGAATGACGAGGAGCAGTTGGAAGAATATGTGCTCAACGACAACGGCAAAGTATGGCAAGGCACGTACAAAGAACCCAAAGGATATCAATGGTTCTTTGGACAGTTCGAACCGGTAGTTCTGCCGTCCATAATGATGTTACTTGACAGATCGTCTATCCCACACCAAGATCGGGCTGATCCGGTGAAAATGGCCAGAAGCATTTCGGCAATAGTAAGCTTCGCATTTTACAGATAAACTATATAATAGTTTATATGCTTCATAATTTCATGCTCATTACATTATTATATAATATAATACTATTATAAATGGTATTATAGAACGTACGCCATTTCAACAAGGTGGTGCATAAATCATAGCAATAAAAGCGTTAAGAAAAATGTTATCGTATTGTGATGTGTTCTTCAAAACAACGATTTCAGAAAAACGATCGTATCAGAATCTATTTTTAACATCAAGTTCTTATTTTTAGACGAATAACGTGGATGATAATGGTCTAGTCGAAGGAAAATGGGATGGTTCGTTCGAAGACGGCACTAGTCCGTTCGCGTGGCTAGGCAGCACCCCAATTTTCGAAGAGTTTTACAACACTCAACTACCAGTGAAGTATGGACAGTGTTGGGTATTTTCCGGAGTGATCGTAACAAGTTAGTGTTACACCTATTTAATAAAATATTTTTAACGACTGTTTATATTCTACATTAGAGTTCAAACAGTTTTAAGTAATGACCGTGATAACTCCAGGAAGATAGTGCAAGTTATGTACCTGTTTTGCCTATCTAAAACGCCGTGCGATTTAAATTGAATTATTCTTTGTTTAACCTCATTAAAAGTAAAAACTAAGGAAAGCGTAGAATTATATCAATACATAATATCATTAATTCTGCTTAATTATATTTATAAAATTTTTACAACCAAGTCAAATCTGTCATTCGACCACATAAAGTTAAGACTTTAAAAACGCAAATAAACTTTAAATTTACTTAAACTTCATTGAACTCGATTGTAATCTGCTTACTGAGCCTCGGAACAGCTGCAACAGTTGTAGTATTCAAGCGAATATATACGATATTAAATCTCATTGATCGTGGTGTGTTGCAGTTTGTAGGGCGCTGGGTATACCTTGTCGGTCGGTGACCAACTACATGTCGGCGCACGACACGAACGCCAGTTTAACTATCGACACTTACATCGACATTAATGGTGAAAAGCTCAACAACCACCCAGGAAGCTATACCAACGACTCATGCTGGAACTTCCATGTTTGGAACGACGTGTGGATGGATAGACCTGACTTGGCCAAAGGTTACGGTGGGTGGCAGTCTATCGACGGGACGCCGCAAGAGACAAGTGACAGTAAGGAGTCTTTCCATTTTTTTTTTATCAATTACAAACGTAGTTCATCGCATGTTATATGTATTATAAGCGAACGCCTGAAGATTTTTTTCAACGACCTAAGTACGCGGCGTGATAGAACGCGAAAAATAATACATCCCCATAAACACTGCTATTTTCATTGAATTAGGCTAAAATTCCACTGCAGTAGATGTACGCCAAATTGCATGAATATTTAATTATTCGTTTGAACTATAGCTCGACGACGTGCATTAATTACTTTTATTAATATTAAAAAGTAAAAAAATAATGTTTAAAACATAAATATTAATTTTTTAGTTCATATTATTAATTTTAAATCACAATATCTACTTTCACTTAGATAACGTATAATGATTTTAAAATAAAAAAAAATTGTGCAGGATTTCTAAGGCTTTTATTATCAACCTGCACAGTTACCAAACTTTCTATTTCCAACATTGTTAGTATTATGATAGGCATACGATGATACAACTGACATTTTAACAACCCTAACTGACACGTTTTTGGCACTCAACAGGTATGTACAGATGTGGTCCTGCGCCCGTCGAGGCAGTCCGAAGGGGTGAAGTCAACATCGGGTTCGACACGACATTCGTCTACACGGAAGTTCGGGCTGACATGTGCGTTTTCAAAGAATCGGAAGACGGATTTTGGTCCAGAGTGAAAACGATACCGAATTAGTGAGTTCTGAGACTATACAATAGGGCGTAATACAATACCACTAAAAGTACAAAACTGTGGGTACCGCTTTTTCTTTTTGCACTAATAACCGTTTTCACCAAAAAAAATATCGACCAATTCTAAATTTTCACTTTCTACCAAAAAAATTACTTTACAATCATTGATTTCTGTTGAACAGTAAGTTTATATAAAACACTATGACATATAAAAAAAAGTATATTTTATATTTTTATATTGTAGAATAATAATTAAACAATACTAAGCAAAAAAATACATTTGTATTTAATGTAGTTAAATATATTATATTTTTTTAAGTATCAATATTATAATAATATATAAATTTTGTATTTTAAATTATTTGAAACAAATTTACTGTGTAACAGCATTAATTATTAATATTAAAGAAAATATTTTGTTGGAAACGTGAAATCGGTCAATTTTTTTAAGGCCAAAGCAAACTTTTTATGAAAACTTATACTGTACGTTAAAACCATTTTATTGAGTTGTATTAGTGCCTATTATTGAATTTATCTTTTTCTCCAGTATCCGACATAGACAAGAAAAACTGCTCCTTTGGCACTCACTCGACGCATTAGTGCTTGACATAACAAGACGCGTTTACATGATATTATAATATATAGGTGTAAAATGTACATCATAAAATATACTTGAGTAGAATCAAATGTAGCTAATAATAATCGGTCATATGCGTATCATGTTTGATTTATAGCGTTGGAAAACTAATTGTGACGAAAAAAATTGGACAAGAAGTGTTACCTGAAATCGAAGACATGGAAGACATTACTGAAATCTACAAAAATCCTTTCGGTATGAATAAAGACTTGTTATAATAATAATAATTACTATAATTTATTGTAGTTAAAATTATGAAGTCACTTCTACGAGATAGAGATAGAAACAGACGACGTACAGTATTCAATATAGTACCCCCAAATTGTGCTCAATAAAAACCATTTTTTTTTTCAAAAGACAATATCATAATTTCTAAAAATAATAATAGCTATGACTAAAAATAAATTTTAAAAAATGATAATACTTACGTTGAAAACGCCCATAATAGATGGATGTAAATAATATGTAGTAATAATATAATCAGACGAAATCGTTTTGTACCTACGAAGAAAAAATAAGCCGGAAACATATTTTTACACTAAATACATGATAATATGTCTTACCATAATAATACAAGTCATTTATCAGTTGTATAGTTACGATCGACAGACACGCACAGGGCGTATCAAGATATACATTTTTATCGTTATTCAAGTAGATTTTTGACATTTTGACCTTCTATGTCGCACGTGGTCACAACGATATATAACAACCTATAACTATTGAAAGGGTTTTCCCTATTAATAACTGCCTCCATCCTCTCCAGCAATTAGCATGCGATCAATATCATCAAGGCTCAAAACGATATAAGAGTAATATTAATTTTCACACATGTCAATTTCGTCGCAGACAATTTTTCAACTATAGATGTGCGACTTTTAATGATTTTGAATCAATTTCACTAGCCTTGATGACAGTCAGGTGGAAGAGGAATTGGAGATTTTAAAAGAGAATAATTGTAAATAAGGGCAACTATGGAGTAGGGCAACGTCCCACACCAGAAAAAATTGAATTTCTTCAAGATACATAATTAATCTTCAAACTCCTATCATAATAAAATATCAATTAAAAATGAATTAATAACAATTCCCATTGCACAATAAAATTCTGTAGCATGAAACACGCACATATTCAACGACAACGATATATTATAACTATCACCACTATATAAATAACTTCATAATACGTAAGACATTTATAATTTCCCTTGTTTAATTATCTCGTAGGTAGTGTTGATAAAATTTGTTAAAGAATACTTGAAGCATGTCTTGAGCACTATCATTCGTAGGTAATAAACTAATAACTAATAATGATATAAAATCAAAAAATAGAATAAAAATAACTATATCTTGTTTTTAATGATATTCTTGTATAGTATAAATGAGCAATGTGTACTGTATAGGGAGGAGTTAAGTTCCAATGGTTTACTTTACAGAAAAATAAATAGAGGTGCTTAAACCCCAATATTCTTAGGCTAGTTGTGCTTATGCCCCTGGGATATTGATCATCATGTTTTATCAAAGATATATAATATATATATATATAATCAACTATTAACTATACATGACTAACAGGCTAATTTTGTTGATCTAGACTCACCAGAGGACAAAATGGCCGTGAAAAAAGCAATTAAGGTGGTTCCTATTGCCCAGGAGATATACGACATGGAGGACTCACAAATCGAAGACGTTGAATTCAAGCTTTTCGACATCGAACAGATCACACTGGGTGAAAGCTTCAAAATTGCGATGAGCATGCACGTAAGACAAGATTTATCACACTATTATTTATAATAAGTATATTATACTTAATTTAAAAAAATATATATTTTTGATAATAATATAATAAATATATTATTGTAGAACTCTCATAGTTAAGATTAACAAATAATTTATCAGTAGATATAATACGAAAACACAAATCGCAATTGAAGATCGATTTTCTAGTTAACCAAACCCGGTATACACAGTATCATTCTGAACATGTGAAATAGATACATTGATTTTATAATAAACTGTATAGCGCAAAATCATAATGAGCAATATTATTATATACGACAAATAAAAAACAAATGGTGGTTGTCGGTATAAGTGATGAAGGGTAGCACTAATTGAGCGTCTGAAATAACGTCACTGACTACAATATTTACAACATAAAAATATTTATATAATTATTAATTAGTTTGAATTAACCTTAACTACCTCATTAAATAAATTTTATTCACATAGAACACGTCGTCGGAACCACGGTCGGTTTCAATCGTGCTGTCGGCATCGTCGATCCTATACACCGGAACGACAATCAACAAGTTGAAAAGAAGTGAAGCGAAAATTGTCCTAAAACCTAATCAAAGTACGTATTTCTCAGTGGTTCCAGTTGGGGGTATTTTTTAGTTTTATAACTTTTTATCATCTACTGATAAGTTTGCGGTATTATAGCAAGACACTTGATCGTAGGGATAATTATTTGATTGTTTTACGCCCACTAAAGTAATAATTAATCAGGTAGGATCGCGGGCAGTGCGGGTTTATTTCACCTCTCCGTAAACAATGAGTGGCAAATAGGACTGCTGCCTCGAGTAGCTTTTTGAAGGTGAAATAAAAGTACAGGTGTAAGTAAGAAGTTATATAATATATACGATCGATTTTCGACTGGCACATTCTAGTTAAAAGCTAGAAACATTTCAGTAATTAATAATAAATATTCAAAACAAACAAAAAAAAATAATGAAACTGCTCTACTATACAGTCGGTAGGTGCTGAGTGAACATTATAATTGAATAAGTCACTAACCACTACAATGTATGTGTTATATTTCAATGAAAATAAAATTATAATAGTTTAAAATTTAATAAATTAATGAATGTGCATATATATATAATTATTATATATATCACTAATATTGTTAAATTATTAAAATAATAACTTGAAAAACCTTGTATTACATTTTCAAGCTTTTTGACCAAGTGAAAATTTTGTAATATAGAAATAAAAATAATAAAATTGAAAACGTAATATGTTAATAAATAATTCAAAGAGAGTTCAAATATTTTATATTGTTGATATATATAGAATAAAAGCTAATATAAAAATTTGGTGAATATTTAGGCTACCTATGATCAATAGTTATTCATCTTTGAACTACAATAAAATAAAATAGACTTTTACAAAAACTAGTTTTGTGTAAAAAAATTTGTTTTTTCCCTAGTTTTTCTCTCTCAATGATTCTAAAGAGTTCTGGGTATTATTAACTTTGACCTCTCAAAAATTCTTAAAAAGTCCACTTTCATATACCAGAAAAGATAATATGTAAATTGAAAATCAAAGCATTTCATTTTTTACCATAAAAATTATTTACACATACCTACACAAAAAAAAAAAGAATTACATCATTATAAAATGAATACAATCATCAAACCACTCAAAATTTAAAAGTACAAGATATTCAAAATAAAAAAATGCCTATAGTATACGAATATATTACATTCGATTGGATATAGGTAGTCATTTTACGGACATATCATTATGTACACGATAAACGTTTAACAGTTTCCGTTTGTTAATTTAGGAGAAAACATCCACACTTTCATGAAACCGTCAGAGTACATGAACAAAATGTCGTCACACAGTTTAATAAGAATAACGGCTGTGGCCAACGTTGAAGGTACAGAACAGCTGTGGAGCCAAGATGATGACTTTGTTGTGCAAAAGCCGCAGCTCGACGTAAAAGTAAGTGTGAAGATAAAAATATGAACTGAATTAAAACCTCGACAGACTTATGGAAAGAATTGAAAAAATAGGTCACCCATATTCTATTCTCACTATGGAAACATCCTAAAGAAACATTACAATAGTTATAATATACAACTTCTGAAAGAAGGGAAAATTCTCATTGCCTACCTATTTGTTAAGACGTGTTAAGGTCCAAAATAATACTTCATTTAAAAAGTGTAGAAGTTGAAAAAATGTACCGTACAATATATTACTTTCATCAAAAAATAAATTTACATTACTATAAAATGCAGTATTTATTTTAAGTATTTATTTATATATAACCTCTGTAACCGAGATTATTTATATGGAATTACATTTATTTCTCATTAGCTTCCAAAATTAAATTATATCATAGTATATATTATATACAATTTCTGTAACAATATTTATCTTATAGCTAAATTCACAACTTCAAGTTAAAAAACAGTGCGAAGCAACATTTTCTTTCACTAATCCGTTATCTGTCACTCTAACGGACTGCACATTCAGTGTTGAAGGCCCAGGAATCCACAGAGTCATCAAATTCAGGTAAACGCCTACACGCTAAACATCAATACCATTATATTAATATACCGCATAAATTATAGTATTTTTACAATAGCATTATCTTGTTAATATATTTTTTTAATTATTTTTTATATTGTAATTATTTATTCACATAGAGATGTTATGCCTAACGAAAAATATGTCACATACAAGGAAGTGTTCACGCCAGAAAATGACGGACAGCGGACCGTCACAGTGTCATTTAACTCCAAACAGCTCACAGACATTAAAAACACTATTACAGCCACAGTATTACCGTAAAAAAAATTACAATATTATTGTTAAGGAAAAATAATAAATCTATTGCTTAAGAAAAAAAAACGCTTAAATTGTATATTTTTTTAAATTATTTTTATTATTATTGTTATCAATAAAAATGCCCATGGTGACATAAGCCATTGAGCTATAAGTATTATTTATAAAAATACACCGATAACTTAATTCTAATGATATTAATCTAAATTTGTATAAGTATTTAAAATAGTTTATTTTTTTATAGTTTATTTTGAAGATTTTATTATGAATTCGGTGGTGTCTCTGAGTAAGAATCTGTTAATTGTGGCAGAGAGATTTCGAAAGGAGTTTAGAAGTTTTGGGATAATTCTTGATTCGGAGTAAAGACGATATTTCGTCATTATGTGTTCGATTATAAGACAGATGCCGCGTGATTGGCATATTCAAGAGGGGCTGTAAGTAATCTGCGTGTGCCTGATCCGAAGTCTATTACGATTAAATTCGAACTTTTTAGGAAGATCTGTGGGATGTAACCATGTGAATACGTCTTTTTTAATTTCTTGATGTTTTACGCAAAAGGATTTGTAGTTTACCTACCTACCACATATTATCACAACGAAGTTTGATTAAATGTATTACGTCCTGTTTCGTTATTAGTTGAATTGCTAGAGAATGCATTAGAGAGTGCATCTTTTTCTGCCTTATCATCCATTTAATTTTCTAAGATATTGGAATGGCCCGGTATAACTGACCAGCATAACTGATTGACTTTTCTTTTTTCTCTTCATATTGTAAATTTGTTACACATTTTATGCCTATCTAATATATATTTATCTTAGATATCACTGATATTTAGATTTTAGTACTTCAATAGTGACTTGGACTTTCAAACTTAAGCCAGACGGTATCAATCATTTTTATCGCTTCAAGACATATGATGTTAAACTGTCCTGAAATTGGGGCTGAATTTGGCATCACATTAATAATGTTATATGTTATATACTTGAACCGCTTGTTATTTATTTTTGTGTTCGATATTTCTTCGATCAGATACTAATAAGCTATTATGTTTTTTTGTTTACAAATACACCTATTACTAAAAAAGTTGAGGTTGGTAATAGGTGTTTTTTTTTTTGTCTTGCCTGAGGCGCAAAATTACTAAATACATCTCTGTCTATAGGTATGTTATGATAGTTGGTGTTGTTGCTAGTACCATGATAGGAGATATTAGTGCATATAGATTTGATTGCGAAATTATTAAAATTTAAAGGCGTTATTTGAATATCTATTGTGGGGTTGACGACGGCTCATTAATTCTCGTTATCTACAACGGTGGTGGCAGGCCCGAGATTAAATATTGGAACATTAAGTTTATTATATGTTTTTGATGAATTCATAATCCTGTCTTTAAGATTTATATGGTTGTTTGGTCTATCGCCAGTTTTCGAGGTGGATATAATTAATATGAATCAAGTATATTTAAAAAAGAATGTATTAAATGAAAATTATTCATATTATCTGATTCACAAGTAGTTAAGCTAAATTTTTACGAAAGCTAAAAATACGAGAGCGCGATCCACCTTATTTTTTTTTTTCATTTTAGGCTGTTTCTAGAAATACTTTTTTTTTACTTAATTAATAAATACACAATCTATACGAAATCGGCACAATAAGAGTATGAGCTAATGACAATGATAATATAATGAAATTTTGAATGAAGAAGCCACCCACCGATGGCACTTACGTCTTTAATTATTTTGTTATAACTTTAATATTATTATTATTTTTTTTTTTTTTGTGTTAGGGATTAAGTAGGTCTCTGCACCATTATTTACTAAAACAATATACTTATTAAGGAAATCTGGTTTAAAAAACCAATACACAAATGCATCTTGATTTACAATGAAATCGTCGAGTCGATTCCAGTGAACTTTATTAGGACATATTTTAGTGTTTTGAGTTCATAAATTTATTATTTTTTTCAGAGGCATTTTTAGATATTTTAATGGAATCCAAATCCAAATCCTATATGAATATTAGGTCCTATAATCGAAATATAGATGAATTTCGGTGTATAATAAATGACTAAATTAAAGATTCAAACATAATTATATTTGGTGAGACATAGAATAATATGAGTTTACACAACAAATTACAAGAGGTTTTTTGAATTATAAAAGTGATAACAATTTTAATCCAAACGATAGTCTTATATACAAAAAAAAAATAAACATACACTCACAGTATTTATTGAACTAAAATTTATATTCTCGAAAGCCAATTGCTTAAAAATTAACTTTAAAACAAATAATAAGCCAACTACCTACCTACTTAATTAGCCTCATACAGTTCACTACAAACTAATATTTAAAAAATGTGTATTTTAACTAAATACCGTAAATCATAATGGCCTTAAAGACCATTCCAAACAATTGTGTATGGATTG
This sequence comes from Diuraphis noxia, assembly GCF_037042655.1. NCBI lineage: Eukaryota > Metazoa > Arthropoda > Insecta > Hemiptera > Aphididae > Diuraphis > Diuraphis noxia. The sequence continues at coordinate 49,519,755 of NW_028301711.1, forward strand.
GATACATAAATATTGACATATATTATTAGAAAAATAAACCCACCGCTTGTAACCGAAAATTGCCTATTAAAATATAATATTATCGTCAAATGGTTTTAATCCTCAAATCAGTACACATAATACTAGAACGGGACCAGACACCAGGTCTTGTATTGACCAATGACCACAGTTTTAGTAGAAATATGAGCTATTACGGTGTTGTAAAGTATATAAGTAAAATTATTAAAATACTTTTTTAATACTTCTATTTTATAAGTAATTTAACGGTATATAAATACTATTAAATACTATGACGTATATTGATTTATTTAATTTTTTAAGTTGTTTCTTTTTTTAAACCTTGTTAAATGAAAATCCCATACCGTCGTTTTCATGTATCAACTTAATAACAATTATAGGTACCTAATATAGCCTATATGTAATAATATATATTTATTATTTATTAAAATTTCTTTGTCGGATTTCGCTTATTCATAACTTAATTTTTTTTTCTCTCCACGAAACAATTTATAACAATCTATGACAATCGAACTAGTACGTCGATATCAATATTAAACCTATTAAGAAAAAACTTATTGCTTATACTTAATAATTTTACTTTATGGAAATATTATTATTTATTAGTACCTATACAACTTATTTATCAAGAAAATGGTTATCATTAATTATTATAATCGTTTAACGACAACTACGGTCGATGATGGTATAGACTATAGGATTTCTAAATATATTTAACTTCCAGTTTTAAATATATTATAACTCTCTGTAGAGAGTGTATTCATTGTTGGCGATTCAGCTTTCACAAAAAAAGTAATAGGTATTTTCGTTTTTCGTTACAATAGTGAGTGTTAACACGCATCTTCATACAACAATTGCAACGATCTTAAGGCGATAAAAATATAAAATCAACGTTCATTAGAATTTTAGTAATGGCTATAATTAATATTTATCCAGTAAGACAGTGCTATTGAGTATTGATGACGTACCTTTTTTGCCTATCTAAAACGCCGTGTGATTGAAATAATTGAGTTATTCAAAATTGGATTGCAAGGTTTCATAGATTTATGAATATATTTTTTTAATGTTTAAAACAAGCAATGCTTTCATAAAAATAGTTAATAAGAACGATTACGTACCTATTAATGCACATTATTTATTTTTAGTTTTATAAATTGTAAATTTATTTATACATTTGTAACAATAACGTTAATTTACATAATTTAATAGCTCTTTCTAAGTTTATTTATTTATCATAATATTGGAACGAATATTTATTAAATTTTAAATTATAATGTCATCGTTATTTTAAATATATTTATTGCATCATTATTATTTTCAATACCGCGATAAATAATCACATGAAATAAAAAATATATTAGATATATAAAACATCTAAATATAATATAATATATAATCTGTACTTGAATATTTATTTTTACCAAGTATACAAATATGTATCCTAAATGGTTTTCAAAATAAGGATCTGTATCTGTAATCTGGACTTCTGGTCATATTTAGTCATATATAATGCTTAGATATTCATCAATTATTGGTACCAAATATAGGCACTAATAGCAGTGACTAGCTGAATAATCTAGTTAGCATGATTATGTATATTTAGGTACTGGTTTGATATATCCCACCGGGTGTGTGAAAACTCTGCGGCCCCACCACTAATATATTTCAAAAACTACTCAAGTATATACAATGATTTATTAGTATAAATTAAAACTTTCAACATGTACATCATGCACCATCGTAAATGGATATCCATTGAAAATGTTGGTTGGGCTACAATTATTTACATAAATCTGGGGGATTCGTCTCCCACACCCCTCCCCCTTTAGTGTTCAATTATTTACCAATTATTAACATTATATTCAAATTTTATTTTATCCAAAAAAATCTATTTTTTTATTGATACCACAAAATTATACAATGCATAAAAGACAATTATCAAATAAATAACAGTAATGGATATTTTATTTTAGAACCATCATTCAGGAGGATTTTGAGAATTCTTTTAAAATATCTTCACTTTCAATACTTTTAGTCAGGTCTTTTTTTTTCAACGTAAAGAAATAAGAATAGATAGATTAGTAAACTAATCTTGGAGCATAAACATTCTCACTCATATTTTAATTCTACACATAGCTGAAAAACTGCGCTCACACGTTGCAGAGCTAACTGGCAAAGTAAGTGCTACTTGAAGCAATTTGTATAAATTCAGAAATATTTAGTAAATACTAATTACCTAGAATACAATATAGCTATTCACACTAGGTATCCGATAACGATGTGATGTACGATATATATTTGAAAAAAAAAATAATGTTTTTTTTTTAAATTGGCAGACATTTTTGAGGTGGCTTAGTGGTTATCGGAGGAAAGCCCCCCCCCCCCATGCTGCTCCGATATCCACCAATGGGCACCATTATGTCAATAAAGCTTTTAAATTAATTTTAATAATTTATAAAATAATAAAATACTATTATAAATAATTTAAATCTGTGCATAGAATAACAAAAAACAAAAACGTACGTGTATTGTTATACACTTATACCCAAGGTGGATATTTAAACATATATATATGTATATGTTTAAGGTGGATATATGGATGTATAGTATATATATATATGCTATACATCCACCTTGGTTATACTATTTGATGTTTCAGTACAGTAGAAAAAATAAGCATGAAAACGAGATAAGCAAAAAATAATCTAATTATAATAGATAAAAAAAATGTTTGCTCAGTCAAAAATCTTGAAAATTTAATACAAAGTTCCTTATATTGTAACCAAAAAAACTAAAAAAATAAGTTAATACAGACAGATATTTTGGATTCAAATTGAGACTAAAACTAGATATTTGAATAATGAATAACAATTTAAGTTATTTTGCTATAATTCTACAATATTATTATTGCGGATTTACAAAATTATATATTTTATAACATACAACATTTTAAAAATAATAAGATAAGTGTTAAGCAATTATCTATGTATACCATGACCTTATTCAAACTTTTCTAGGTAAGGTGATATTTCATCAAAAGTTAATAACAATTATAATAAAATATGATAGATATTCTCAAATACACAATATTATTGGCAAAACGTAAATACTAATAATAAACTAAGTTATTTTAAATATCAAAAACATATACACTCGGCATAGGCTGACAGACTATGTATCTTGAGAAAATTTTTATGTACAATGACAAATCATTGAAAGACAAATTGAAAAAATTCATTATAGTGAATCAATCAACTACAACTATAAAGCAGAGCAGTTCATACTTTCTCACCCATTTATTAGCTTTAGCTTCCAACATTAAATTATATACTATAATTATGTCTGATATAAAAATGTATCTTATAGTTAATCCCATAACTTTGAGTTAACATACAAGGCGAACCAACATTTTCTTTCATTAATCTGTTTTCCGGCACCCAAACAAACTGCGTATACAACATTAAAAGCCCAGGAATCCAAAACATAAAATTAAAGTAAACACCTAAACACTAAGCATCATTACTACATACAGCATACGACATATATACATGTTGCCTACAATTTATTAGCATCACCACTAATACTGTCTTGTTAATATTATCAATATATTATTTACTCTCATTCAAGGCTAATGAAAGTACATCACATACAAGGAAGTATTCACATCAGAAAATTTTACAGAAACGTCATAGCATCTTTCAACTACAGACAGATCAAAGACATTGAAAACACTATTACTACCATAGTATAACTGTAAAAATAATCATAATGTTATTGTTAAGAAGACATAACAACAACTTATAAGTTGTTTAAATAATGTATAAATTGTCATATAAGTGAATAAAATAGCAAATTTATGCTCAATAAATCGTAATATTAATCAAATAATATTGCATGAGTTTATAATGCTCATAACCCACTTTCAAAACTGTATTATTATAAAAAAAACCATACATAGAAAAAACTGAACCATCATAAAAAAAACCATAAAACCACATACAAACATGGATTATATTCTAGCCATTCATTTTCATGAGAAGTCGATTCACTCTAATTTTTAAACTTATAAAGTTCAGTGTACAATGCTGTACTAAACACTTATAAGACGGAAACAACAAGCACCAGTGCTACGTTCTCTTAAGAAAAAAACATAAAACTGTTGATTAAGAAAAAAAACGCTTAAGTTGTATAATAAATATAATAAAAATAATTTTCACAAGCTGAAGTTTGTTATTCGCAGCGAAATGTTCAGGAAGACGAAAATTATAATATACATACAACAATCATTTTAAAATATTACATAATAATATGGCAATAATTTACAAGAATGGTAAATAAGTAATGTAAAAATAATATATGCAGAAAAAAATTATAATAATTAATCTATAAGTACCATTTGTCTTAGTCTAAGTATTTCGTATAAAAGTCTTATGAAAATACAAAAAAAATTTGTAAAAAAATGTATAATAAATACTTTATCGCAAGTTGTTTTAAAATTATTAACTAATAGTCATAGTAATTATCATCTACCCTGTGTTTTTCTATGTTACCACTAAGTGTGGGATCAGGTCTTCGTCTCTTGAAGAAACCTAATTTCCATAGTAGTAATGTCAACAAGATTAACAACAAAAGCCCCACTAAAATAGCTAGAATGATTATCCACCATGGAATTGGTTCGTTTTCTTGTTGCAGTAAATCCACTTTAGCAGTAGTCTCCACCTATGAAAACCGATGTTAATTGTATTAGAAAACACATTTGAATTAAGTACATAATCATATTACTTAATTTTGTCAAACATTAATTAAAATATTATAAACTTATAAACATTTAAATATATATGATTTATGTTTATATATTAAAATATTCAATATCTGTTAATATTTTATATAAGTTTAATGAATATCATAAAATAAAAATGTGAAATAGACATAACTAATTCAAATAAATTCATCCATATAATGTATCTGTACTTGAATTATTTAATCTAATAATATTTTAAAATATATTTCATATGTTTACAATTCTATTGTTTTTTTTTTCATTATCAATGATACAACTTAAAACTAGGTGTAATATTATTAATACAAATAATATAAAAAACTTACATCAAACTCATCGTCTGAGCGATTTTGTTGCAATGATAATTCGGGAGGTATATGAATTTTTGCTCTCGATACAATTTGAACAGAATCAACTTTGGGAAACATTTCTAGTAGAGTAGAATTCCACAGTCTGTAAAAAAAATAAATGAATAAAAACTAAACTTATAACTCGCTTAATTCACATTCAGTACGATTTCAATAACTATAGTGATACACTGATACTGTATAATATAAAAAACCACAATATCTTACCTAGCTTTAATAAATATGGTTGCCTCTTGATTTTTTTGTAAGTTGTTTATAAGACAGTGAAATTTAAAACACTTTGTATTTCCTGTCAGACAGTTCTATAAAATACACAATTTGGTAAAATCAAACAAACCATTTATAAAATGTTAATATTGCTCACCATTTTAACTACTTCTACATGCTTTCCATTATCTTTAACATATGTTTCTGCGCTAACAACATAATTTTGTTCCCTGCGTACTCTGTTTTGATAATAACCAGAACTACTATTTTTGATGTTGCTAGTTGTTGATTTTGACATCATGTGATTGTTCAAAGCGATATTTTCTGTATTAATACTATCAAGGGGCATCTCTTGAACTCCTGGGCGCACTGGTAAACCTAATGGATTGACTTGTCCTTGAGACATGAAACACTCTCCACCACTTATTGCTGAACAAGTGTTAAAAAATACATTTTTTTTTATTAAAAAGTTACATTCAATACTTTCTTTATCTTAATACTTACCTTCAACGTATGGTTTTTCATCCAGGTACAGTAACCATTTTCTTGGAGTAAAGTGACTGGCTACCTGATAGGGCCAGTCAATGTTTACTACTAGATTGGATACCTTCCAAGGACCGGAATTAAACACTTGATAAGTGTGCAATACTCTGGAACCTACTTCATCGCGATACTTGACAGACAAATCATCTTTCACTTGACCACCATAAAACACTTGTTCTGGACGTGCTAATCTAATATAAAACATAATAATTACATAATTCTAGTATTACTCATTTCCAGTTTATGATTATGTACCTACCCTTTTAATGATAATTCAGCTTGTTTTATGATGTTGGCACGCAAAATTAACGGACTCTGAGGTTCAACTTCATGAGATGTAGAGTTGGAAAACACAATAAAATCTAACTGATTTTCAGAATCATTCAGTTCTTTCGGATCAAAGCGCAATTGAATATTAGAAATAGCAGATTTTTTAAACGGATTTCCAAGAGCACAAACAACTAATGTCTTGTTAAATGGATTACAATCTACTTGCTTTGTCTAAAAATATAAATCATTAATTTTCATTATAATTAATGGTTTTTGGTTATTAAACTTACGTCTTCTAATTTTACAGTGCCTATGTAATTAAACGAATAAGGATGAACAACAAACATTCTACTTTCGTATGCAGACTCTCCCTGGTTGTATGCAGTTGTATTTAAAAGTATTTCAACATGCTGTCCGATTACTAATTCATATTTATCATCTGAAAATAAAATATTATTGATCACAAATATGTTAGAAATGTTAGAATATTATGTTGAAATAATAAATTAATTGAATAAAAATAAAACTTATTTAATTAAGCTAATAAAATGTCACAGTATTCACAGTAATAGTAAATACCTGATGTCCTAGGTAACAACAATTCAGCATTTACATGAACTCTACTTTCACATCTATCATTATTTCCACAGTCCTTATGGAATGTAGCAAAAAATGTTTTTTCTGCTTGGTTTTGATTCAATACCGGTAAATCAGCTAAAGAAGGTACTGGATCACCAGGCCTTAGAACAGGAACATCGTTTTGTACCAGAGAATATGAAATATGCATGGCAATTGGAGACTGAATATCCATTGTGTTTTCCTATAACAGGACCATAGTATAAACAAATGTTTTGGATAGATAGAAATTATTTGAAACAGGTACCTTTATGTAAGCTGTGTGTTGTTGGCACGTTTCTTTTTTGTTGTGGTCTACGGAGACAATATTTTCAATTGTTTGTGACTTCATCATATGATCTGGTCCAAACCAAACCCTAGAAAACTTACGACCTTCTTGAAACGTTTCAGCTTCCAATCTATAACGCAACTGAATGCCCCATTCTCCATCAGATCTAGCTTTGATCACAGATTCTAATGTACAACATGTTTCGAATGTAAAACTGTAACCATTAAGAAAACACTAGTAGTTAAATATTATATCAAAAAGTTTTTTTCAAAAATTATGCTATTCTACCAGGTAACTGAAGATGTTATGTTAGCCGAACAACCCGTTTTAGTTGGATCAATGTTCCGAAGTTTTTCTGGAGGCCGAACCTCAATTGTTATATCTACAATTGGTCGAGCTCTAATCAGTATTGCCATATCACTCTCATAAGCCCCAGATATTAAATCAGGGTAACCATTTTGATCTAAATCCACTCCGTTACCACTTAATGAATATCCTAATGTACGTATTTTAAGATTCTCTACTACTAAATCCTCTGCTCTTATTATCTAGGAATATATAAACAAACAGGTTAGGCACATATTCTTTTAAATCTATATGTTAATAATTTAATAGGAATAATTAAACTAACTTGTGAAGGTTCTACAATGATTCCAAGATCTGAACCTTGATAAATGTAAATAACTCCATTTCCTTCATACGGTGCACCAATGGCTATGTCATCATACCCGTCTTTGTTCAAATCCCCTAAATTGGTAATTGCAAATCCGAATCTAAAAATTTGAATAATGATTGATACATATACTTAAGAACTGCATAATATTTAGATTTAAACCTGGATTCTGGTTTCCCAACGAGCTTAATTGGTGGTTTGCAATTAAAACAATGATCTTTATTGTTCATATAAATATAAACAGCTCCACCAGTTTCTTTTGTAAAATAAAATGGTGCACCAACTATTAAATCTGGTTCTCTATATTAAAACATATAAATTCTAATAACTAATCTTCCATTAATTATATAAATTAAGCTATAAAAGTAACCTAATAAAGAAATATTTACACGTGGATGGCTATAAGCAGCTTTTAAAAAAAAGATAGTTAGTTTAATGCCTAAAAAACAATTTGAACAAAATATGTTTAAAACTAAAAATATTATATACTTGTCTCCATTGAGGTCAGCAGTTGCTAACTCATAACCAAAACTAGAAGCAAATTGCTCTCCACTAATAATAAGTCTTGCATCCATCAGATTTACAGATGGTCTTAATTTAGTAAATAGAACAACCTGACCTGTTCCATTAGCACGTGGGGCACCAGCTGCATAAGCCATATTAGGTTTACCAAAAAAATAGTCAGCAGTTGTAGACATACCTAAGAAATTAAAAAAAATTGTTATGGTGTATATTTTAGTAGAAAAATATTATTCAAATATTTCACAAAAAAATAGTTACCTAAATAACTATGACTATCAACAGGAGATACTTCATTATCTCGAACCGGACTGTAATAGCAAGTTTTATCTCTGTGTAAGAAATCATCCGATACACTAACCATAAATACATTGCCTTTCCAATTATATGAGCCAGGTGAGCCAATAACTACAGTATCATCATTTAACAACATTCCACTAGTGCCAGCTTGGCAATAACCAAATTGTGCTTGACCCCTAAATCATAATCATAAAAATATTAATACAATTAGACAAATTATACAATTTTTAAGCAACGTACTTCTCTGTCTCTCGACCTTTGCATGGTTCCCAACATTCAACAAAATCTAAGTTTTGTGTCAAAGTATAGCAAAGGCCTTGGCCCCATTGGTATTCATCCCCTCGATTTATGTAACGATGTGCACATACCTAAAATGTTTATTTATATATTCAGACACATTATTTGTTTAAAAATTGTATGGCATGACCAAAATAATAGGCAACAACAAAATATTTTTGATTTTTGATTTAAATTGTTTTTTTTCACAATTTCATTGTAATAAAAATTTCATTATAAATGTCCCAACCTCAAAAAAGAACACCTTAACAAAAATTAAAATCATTTTATAACCACATTTTGCTACACCTTTTACTTTGATGAACTTACTATATGATATACTATATAGTATACTTATTTTAAATTAATCTTTATGATGACATTTTAGTATAGAATGTTTTCTAAACATTAAAATAGATAAGATGATATATTTGATTGAATCTTATTGTTTAGTAATCATAAAGTAAAAAAAAAATTATATACTTAAATAAATATGTTATAATAATACCATGACTTTTCCACCACGTCCTTGACTTCGTACAATTACACCCAACCATTGACCATCTTTAATTTCATCATTCTTGGGCGGAGAAAGTTTTGTAGAATCAATAGCTACAAAAAAATTAAGAGTTAATATCATATTTGCAGATACTCAAAATTACATTTTGCAGGATTATTGAAGCATATTATGTCTACTGTGTACAACAAACTGTATACACACAATAATGATTTGGTTAATTCCTGTATGATGATTTCCATATTTATCTTTATTTCATGACAATATGCCAAACATATTACACCATAAGAATATTTACACCCAATAGCTTAATAAAATTAAATACACATAAATACACCTTAAACATTCAATTAAACCCATTTCAATAAAAAAAAACCATATTTATTACAAATTTTAACGCCTTAAATGTAGTGAAACTATCATGCAATGAGGATATTCACGAGTCATTTTTAAAGTACATTATTTTATCAAGCCATCTACAAAAAAGTACAGTTTAAAAATATATAACAATATACAATTAAACTTAATCTTTATGATGATGTTTTAAATAAAATATATCCATAATTAAGTTACCGCATCATATTACACAAGTATCTAAAAATGTTATAGCAATCAATTTTTACAACTATATACTGTAATTTATTTTCATCATGTTTGAATTTAAGGTAAATATTAATTTAATACTTTTTTAGCAACCGCTAAATAATATATTTAATGCATAAGTTATCACTAATGAAAAAATAAAATGCAATTTGTGAAAATATTATTTTATAAAATCAAGATTATAACATAGGGTGGTTGTGGTTTACATGACCAATAAAATCACAAAAATTGTAGTAAAGAACAACAAAATGCCTTCAAACATTTTTGAACATGCACTTTTGATATGCATTTAAAAACTTATACTTCAAAAAATGATATAACAGTAATGAGCGGTCAATTTTTTTTTTCAGAAGACACTAAAAGAATTACATGTCTCTTAAATTACTTGTAGATATGAAAATGGTAAACAATTACATTGCATATATCCACTATACATTTAACACTATCTGACTACAATACTATACTTGCTTATAATACAATGTATACCACAATTTATGTTAGCTACAAGAAAAAATTGTAAAACATGTTATAAAACTAGAAAAATGTTGTAAAAACATGAAAAATAGTTGAATATTGAACATTCAAAGTAAAAATGATCAGTAAAAGTTCAATAGTCAGAAGGTAATCAAGATCATCTAATACACAATTTTTTTTTATTTATGTACATTTATTTATATCCTTTAATACACACTTAATTAGCTATATTTAAAAAATGACATTGCATCAAAATCCCTGTCCAAGTAATATAGTGTAACAGAAAAACATAACAAATTAAATATAACTTTTGTTCTAATCAATATTTAAAGATTTTATGTACCTAAACATAATTTACAGACACTTGTACTACCATTACGCAAATAATTTTTTATATTTATTTTCAACACTTTAATATTATTCGATTTGTTTGCAAAATTCAAATAGCCGATTTGTAGATCTAATTTTTAAAGAAATATTGATGGTAAAAAATGTTTTTTTTAAGTCAAAAAGCTTATTAAAAAAAAAAATTAATATCAATACTTCTTGGAGTTAAATTAATTTGAACATAATAACTTTTTTCAAAATAATTTATTAAAAATTATATATTGATATAAGCATATATTTATTGAAGTATAAACTATAAACTAATTACCAGGGGTCAGGACTTAAAGCATTTGCTTATTTTTAAGGATTGACTATTAAAATGTAGCATAGTGCTATGGAAGTGTATGTCATGTTATAATACGTTTAATTATGAAGTTTAAAAGTGTTTTTTTTTCCCTTGTTTCAGTGATTTTTCAAAAAAATGCTTATTTCCCATTTTTCTGAATATTTTTGCTTATTTGACCAGTATTTCTATGTTTTTATAATGTTTTCAACTATTATAAATATCGTTTACATTTCATTTTTTAGAAAATCCCTCGTAAAATCCATAAAATCCTCTCAAAAGTGAAGTTTAATTTATTTTATAATATAAAAATAAAGATTTATTTCTTAGTTTTTTGATAAATATTTTTGCAAAAATTTAAGTTTTTTAAATGCTTATTTAAATGATTTAAAGTGCTATAAATCCAGAGCCCTGCTAATTACTAACTGTAAATGGAACACTTACGGTAAAAATGTATTGTAATAATAACTTTAGCAAAATTCAAATAACATGATAAATTATATAATAAACAGTGAAAATAAATAACTTATAAAATGTACAACAGTAATACTAATTGATACATCTTTAATACACCTTTTTATTAAGTTCAGAATGAAGATTAAACATAAATCTATATAGAAAAGAGGATTCAAAGTCGTCTGCTATTTATCTATCAAATAACCTATCCCTCCACAAAGAACAAAATCATAAATAATATGCTACTATTCTCAACTGAATGACACTCGAAAAAAAAATAAACTGTCATATTTCGGTTAATAGCAGTAATGAATTTTTGTTTCTATAGCTTTAAATTAATTCATAGTAAAAACAAAACTTCCTCTTTTCACAACTAATATATTAATAACTCCATTTTTTTGGTGTCTGTTTTTTAACTATATTTCTGAATAGCTTAAAAGGATAGAAAACAAGCATTCATTACAACCAAAATACATTATCTTTTGTCAATCATACCATTGGATATATAAATGTGATAATTAACTTTTGAAAAGTGATTTGAGTTTCTTTTCATATATACATGACTACATAAGATTATTACTCTCTTTTTCAAATTTATTTTCCCAGCGCCCACTGATAAATTGTTTGAATGATTCAAATTTATAAAATGAGATAATATTCTTTAGAATTATAATTAAAATATTGATAGTTTTTAAGTAGATCACTAGGAGAAATTATGGTACAGCATGGGAGTTAATAGGTTAAGTAATATAGCTATGATGAGTTGTGAAAAAATATAAAATTCACAAATTTATGATATTCACAATAACATATCAGCAAATTTGAAGAAAATAGTTAAGGTTTTTTTTTTCTTTTTTGTTCTGTTATGAACTAATAATGATTAAAATGTCCTATTCACAGATTAGGTTATTTAATAAGACAATATTTTATGAATTTCTAGTTTCAAATAATTTGCTAATTTTCGTGATTTTAACGTATTTTGTCGAAATTCAAATGTTGAATGCTTATAAAAAAAATTGTGACTATGAATTTATTTTATTTTTCAACTGCTATTGTAACAATATGTTAGGAGCCTTGCATTAAATTTCCAAGCTTTTCTACCCAACAAATAAATTTTATCCATATTAATTTAAAAAACACTAATAGTTATCGAAAATTGCATATGCCTATAAATAGTTCAACTTAAGTCGACATTTTTTGAAAATTTCATGGTGGATAGAATAGACTTATACAAACATTCGGTGAAAATTTCATGTATCTATGGTCATTTGTTTTAAAGTTACATCAAAACCAAAATCGATTTTGTCGAAAATTGATTGTGCGTAAAAATTCCCGTTTTTCCCTTAATTTTTAGTTTGTTTATCCCAATTATTAAGAAAAATATTTTTTACTTTTGACCGCCCAAAGTACAAACTAGATTCACTTTATGATTGAACGAGGTAAGTACTGAATTTAAAAATCGAAGCACTTTTAGTACCTACTTTTACTGTCCCAAAACGTGATGACAGACACACAAAAAAAAAACATCTAAAATTCTAAACATAGCCAAGTACCAACACAACATAATATTATAAACAATATGATATAATCTTTGATTCAAAATCAAAAATATTAAAAATATTATAGCAGTACACAACCCAAAATCAACCAAAAACAGTTTTAGTGAACTATAAAACGCGTGCGTTGTGTATTTAAATACTACGACACGCATTCGTTGTCTCTGCCAACTGTCATTCACACAGATAGGTATACAACCTAATAAACAAATTTACGTTCAGCATTCTCGATACAGTTTTATTGTTTTTAGTTTTTATTATTAGAAAATTAATGTGCTTACTAACAAACTTAAAAAATATAACATATTATCCATCCTCTTACATCGGATCTTTTCGATATTTATTACTTAATTTTTATATTGTTTATTCTATCTATACTTAAAAATTCATTTAAAAATTAATATATTTAAAAATATCTTAGAGAAAGATCGGGTTATATAGTATATTATGTGTTATGATAATTAAGTTTCGTAATAGATTAATTTACTCAAATATAAAAAACAACAATATTGTATCGAGATAGAGAAACGTATATAATATTTTAGTGTGTAATCTACTGTATGTATAAATTGTCCTACTATTCGAGAGTAAACACTCAGATTACGAATACGTACGTGCTATTTAGTAAACCCTTAAAAAATGATTATGCAAAAAACAATTTTGTACATAAAGCACACCAATACCTACTTAATACTTATTAGAATTAGTTTTTTCGCAATGAGTAACAAAAATACTAAAAATAGATGACTTAACATTAAGACTTACAACCATTGTTTTAAATATTTATAACACGTTCTAAAATAAAAATACATTTTCACGATGTATATGCATTATAAATCCTTAAGTAAACATGCATGATGCTTACCGTTTATCAACGGAAACTGTACAAGCAAACATTTCTTTACAATAATTGAAATGCAGCCTCGTCAGTATTTAACGATTGAAGGTCAAACTACAAAATAATTTCGATAACGTGCATACAGATATTGGTCGTATCGTCAAATAAAAAATAATCATAAAATATGAGTACGTGCATTTCACATGCTATTTAAAAACACGTATTATGTTTTTATTACTATTAATTACTAATTGTTATATACGTACAAATGACTGTTAAGCCATGTCGCTAAAATTTAATTCAATACTCTTGATATCATATAAATTATACATTCATGAACTTTTTTTAAAAAGCAATTAAACATCATTTTCATGCCATATGTGCATCATAATCATGCAAAAAAATATAATTATGGTAGCTATAACATTACAATTTACAAATTTATGAGGTTTTGTTCCAATATTATAATCTACATTTGATTATAAATTAATATATCTACAATAAGAAGTTATTAAACTTTGTAAATTAAACTAAATTAAAATTGAATAAATTAAGTAAAGCTGAAAATTAAAATGTAAATATTAATACGTAATTACTAATGGTTCATAAATGATAAGTCTAGAAATTTCAAAACATTAATATAAACTAGAAAATAGGTAACATTAAAATCACAAAATATGACCCGAATATTCGAAAATCTTTAAGTATGAAAAACATGAACAAGAATAATGGATTTTTAATAGAACGAAACATTTTGTATGTAGTATGTTCATTGTACCAGCTTACTTAGTATACAAAACGATCAACAAGAAAAAAATAAACGAATGCATACAAATCTGAGTTCTAGCTATCAATAATTCTAAGCTTGAGTTTTATTTTTTTAAATAAATTTATATTTAATGTGCATATCAGTATCCAAAACAAATAAAATAATAAAGAATCGTTATTGTTATTGTTATTTTAATTTTAAATGTATACAGATAAATAACAAAAATAATTTTTATAATGATCATTCTTAGTAAAAAAATTAATTAGTTTTAGCATCTCTATTTCTTTATTCTTTAATATAGATAATATTCCAACATGGAATATTAAGATAATTCAATTAAAATTTAAATCTAACATACATGTGATCATCTGAAATAAATTACTTGACACGCATAATAATATTGTAAAGAAAATATTTCAATAGTACCACAAATTGGATAAAGGTACATTACAATAATTCATAGGACAATAAATATTGAATTATGGACCTACTGTTCAACTTTTTTTATTTAGTAATATAATCATAAGACGATTATTTTAATAACAATGTAGAATTAAACAGAAGTGATATCACAATAAGTTTGCTAAAAAATGTTGTAATTTTCCATCATTCCAATCATCAAAACTTGAAATACTTCTTAATTAATAAAGTGCTATTGTCTATTTTAAAAGCAGAGAGTGCCACAAATACTTTGAAACTCTCAATTTGGAAGTAATACAGGGTTGATCAGTTTAATTAAAATTATACATATTATATCATGTATACATATGGTAACCAACTGAATTAGTTTATTTTAATAACCACCAAACTGCTTATTAAAAATTATATTTTTAATTTGTCTACATGAAATATATGTATAAAATATCCACCTAATTGCGGCACTGTTTCCAAGACAACTTTTTTTTGAAAAATACTCAAATCATGAAATTAAAAATATTGATAGTTGTTTATAAATCATAAGTTGTTTTACCAACTTTGAGCAAGTATTAAAAAAAAAATGCAATAATTACATGCATCATTTTTCAAAGGAAAACTTTCGAAATAATGCATTTCTCAAAAATCATGCTTTATACACAAGAATAAGTTTATATCAAATTTAGTAAGGGACTTAAAAAGAAAATAATATCTTACTTAAGAGTACACCATAACCACATGTGTTGTTTCAGTCTTACAAGTGCGTAACATACCAAATTTTATGTTCAGCAGTTCCAATTCAACTCCATTAGTTTAAAATTTAGAGTGAATTGACCTCTTATGAACATTAAAGGTAGCACGATTATTAAGGTTTTCACAGAGGCATTTTATTATATTTTAATTTTAAAATGAGTTATGAATGTTTTTATAATTGTAAATTGTTTATATATCTTAAAATACTCATAACTCGCTTTAAAATTAAAATATAATAAAAAGCCTCAGTGATAACCTAGATATAATGTTATCTTTAATTTTAATGTAGCTAAATTGGAACTGCTGAGCATCAAATTTGCTATATTACTCACTTTGTAAGACGAAGACAACACATGCGGATGTGGCGTCCTCTTAGCTTAAACTAACTAAATATTTAAATTTAATATTTTAAGTAGTAGAATGTTCATGGAAATATCCTGAAAATATTATAAAAAAACCTAACCTACTTTGTTTTGCAATAACATTTGTTTGTATGAAACCCAATATTAACAATATTGAATACTTGCAAAAGTTAATTAAATAATAAATATACATTTTAAGCTTAATATTACACATAACAGTGCAGTTAACTATTTCATACATAAACTTTGAATCATGCGTTTATAAAACGTATTTTTTTAAATATGATCAGACCACACTAATGTGATGAATTTAAAACTCCAACTAAATTAAGCAGTATTTACATGGCAGCAATGCTTGTTATATAACAATCAAAAAAAAAATATTCATAAATATAGTATGAAATAGGCTTTAATAAATTATGTTATGATGCAACACATAACATATTAAAATGCAAATTGCGAATTGCGATAAACAAACCATGAACAAACACAAAAGTTACCATAATTTCACTTACAGGGGTCATAAAGTCCATTATTTGGGTCTGTTTTAAAAAAGAAAACAAAAATCATTATTATTAACTTCAAAAATTGTTTAACCTGATAACCTCAATTTTCATGAGATATTGTTTAAGTTTATGAATTAAGAATTATACATTAATATTATATAATTATAATTATTAATAATAATATAATAACATAGGTATATAACTAACAATATAAATAACATTATCAAACGCAGTTAGTATTCTACATTAGTTATAAACTTAAATTTTTATTTTTACATCATAGCACATACTATATAATTGATGATGATAAAATAAATAAATAAGAGTTAATTATAATATTCTTAATGTATTGGAAAATTGGAAAAGAGCTAGAAGTCACTCAATAGCAACACTTTTACAAGTGATTTATAATTGCCTTCTATTATTAGTTGGTTAGAAAATGAATATGTCCTGATAATGTGACAGTAGGCTCATTGAATTAATATATGTTCTACATATAAGGAAAACTTCACTGGTTTTGGCATCACATATCACTTAGTTATTTAAATATCCAGATGCCAGAGTAAGATTTGGTATGACCATAAATTTGTCATTTATGATATTTTGCAATAAAGCATTATTTGTAGGGTTCTTTCTTTTTCTTTGAAGTTTTTAATTTTAAAATAGTTTACTTAAATATGCCTTTTTCAAAATAAAAAAAAATATGAGCTTACTTCGCTTTCCATCAGTAACAACCTGTATGCAATCATCATGATATGATGTTAATGGACATTTATATAACGCCCCAGACTGGTTAGTTTTTGGTTGTAGGTTTTTACCTATTGGAGCACCAACCAAAATCCTGGAAAACAAAAAGAAATTGGTTAATTTTTACCAGGTATTTTACTGATGAAAAAAACTCAATTAAAAAATGTTATAAACTAATGATTCCCTTAATTTGAGATTGTACTGTAAAAACATAAATGTGTCAAAAACAATTTTACATTTATAATTCTATACATGGCAATTACATAGATTTTTAACAACAAAAGGTACTTTCCAAACATTTAGAAACCATGTTTTGATTAGAAAATAGATTAAAAGACCTACATTCACACATTTGTTTGTAGATTAAATTAAGAATTACATTTGTGAACAAAAATTAGGTAACAACACAGACAATAAAAAGAAAGTACACTAACCAACTGTTTTCTACTTGTAACTTGATCTCGTCATACGACTGGTGTCCGGCTACGGAGTAGCCAAAGTACGATACTTCTAAGGAGCGTTTGACAATTGGCAGCCTAGTCTCCAGGTTGAAGCCATGGGCACGGAATGCACAGTCGCACAGCAACAGCAGCAGGGACAACGACAATGACATCATGGAGGGCGCGTTTGGATGAGGAAAATCAACGACTGTGGTGAAGGTGGCAGTATTGGCTATCGGGTCAGCAGCCCAACCACGACGACAGTGGCCTGCAGATACTGCTCCACAAAGAGATCATCTTCGGATCAGAAGAGCAAAGTGACGACTCCCGGCCGATGTGTCCTAGAAATGTCCGCAAAGTACAGTCGCGACCACAGCCCTATGATACCAAGATTATATAGCTTGACAACTCCCCAGGGGGAGACCTATCGACGGGCCGGTCAACGACAGTCGACAATCGGTGATGGCGATAAATCGGTCGGGATCGAAACGATCGGCGATCGCCAAGCTAGAGAGAACAAAAAAAAAAAAAAAAAAAAAAAACGATAAGGATAAACGCGTTTGAGTGCGCCGCGGACGAGTGGCGAGTGCGACAACGACAACCTGTGCGTGTCGTGTGGTGCGCGCGCCGTCGTCTGCTTATTATTGTTGTCGTGCCGCGGTTCGTGTGTACCGCTACCCGCCGACCGTTCGTGTCGTACGTGGGCAGCGCCGGTCGTAAACAATGAGCCGCCGGGCGAGACGGCACTATAGCAGTTATCAGATTGTTTGTTCGGGCGGCGGACCGTCCGATTGGCCCACTCCTTCACAGCCGCCTGTGGGGCCGTGGATGGAGCGTTGTCATGACGTCGTGTACAACGCGACTTATGTAACGACACCGATGATTAAATATTATACATAAACGTTAGGTACAGACAACAGACTGCACAACCATAATGCAGAACTACAGTGCATTGTAATTTATAATAATATGTCTATGGTTACGCCTTACGCGATGATATCTCGGCGATACGACCATTGATGTTAAACCTATTATTATTATGGATACTGCATTCCTATATCTTCACTAAACTTTAAAGGACAACATAACAGAGAGAGATACCACATGATTCTCCTTCCTCGGAAGCTTTTTAGCGATGGAGAAACCAACAAGAGAGAAAACAGATGTATCCGTGGTGTTACGGTTTAACATGTGGTGCCTCATTCCCGCAATGGTATCAATTGTGTATGCTAAGTGAACTTGGCTTACCGATTGTTTACAAAATTTGTATACACTACTGTCACTGCTGTAGTAATATACAACCGTTTCGGCGTTTCCCTATTCTTTTTGTTATATCCCCAAATATTTAATGTATATACCTAAGTATAACACTTTATAATTATAATATATCTTTAGAGGACGTAATACGGCCATTCGTTTTCTCCGTCTTACGAGTGCGTAACTTTGAACATTTTCACTCAACAGATCACGTTTACCTATATATGTATCTTCATTTGTTTTAAAATTAAAGTGAATTTTTTTTTTATTATTATTAGAAAATTAATTACAATCTATATTGCATGACACAATAAGTAAAATAGATAACTGATATAACACTATATACATAATAAAAATACACATGAGGCACACGATGAGGGAAATCATCCAGCGATGGTATACCCTCCAGTAATTTATTTATTTTTTGTTCATTAATTTAATAGGTCACGGCACCAATTTCTTTTAAGTGAATTGACCTCTTGTAAACCTTACTTTTTAGCAAGTTTAGCGCATATAATATAGCATAAATTAAAAATGCTAATAACTCATTTAAAAACTGAATTACCATAAAAAAACCATACAAACACGGATAATTTTCTTACCATCAAGTTTCATACCAGTGTTACGTCCTCTAAATAGTGGTGGGTTGGTGGGTACTCAGTTGGATAGGTGATTCCCACTCCTAAAAATAAAATCAGCCATAAATACATAGCCATGTAACATGGTAACATCACACCTAAATTTTTTTATTGTAAGTGATTTTATAGTTTTGATATACCTAATATGCATTACAGACTACAGTTACAGAAAATTGAATAGGTAGGTACTTAATTCTGTTGAAAATATGGATTATTTTTTAAATTAAAATACTCAGCTACGGCTACATACTAAAAATAAAAATAAAATACAAAAACATATAAATGTACATAATACAATCAATAATCATAAAATTCATATAGTTTATGTACTCTAAGTCACTTTAGAATGTCGCATCCATAAGCAATTCATAAAATGAATGGTTACAATACCGTTAATGCTGCCATGTGTATAGGGTTATTAATCGCTACGGAATAATATTATAATTTACTTGTGTGTGCCTACTATTGGGTGCTACTTGTGTATGAGGCTGTAGTATTGCAGACTGCAGTGCAGTGCATACGAGGCGTTGTACCGCGCTCGCCGCCGTCCCATTTTAAGTACAACGAGTGTACCAACGATAAAAGAATACGACAACGACGACGGTCGACGCCTAATGGACCGTTGGCCGCTGAATAAGCATCGCATTATTATCATATTATTATTATTATGGCATGGCTGCGGTCTACGATACATTCGACATTCCTATGTAGTTCCTACTTCCTAATGTTCACACTTCCTAATTATTCCTATACATATTTTCTTCTATTTCGTACAGCAACCGGTCGTCGCTTGATAAATAATTGTGCCATTATTATCGTTGGGTGCGCTTGGCAGTTGGTGGTGTAGTTCTGTGTAGGTACATAAATTACTTTCAATAAAAAAAAGTTATTCAACTTTGAAGGCATACAAATATTGACACTGAATAATGAATATAGGACTCAAAAATTATAGTAGCTAAGAATTTAAATTGATAAAATAATTACAAAAGAAAATGTTTAATTTAAAATCGAATAGAAAATATAACGTAATTAAATATAATTCTCAAATGTCAATTTAAATTATCGTCGTTGATTGGTAAAACGTAGATATCTATATGACACGGACTAAGATAGTATATCTACTATCTTAGTCCGTGCTATATGACTAACAAAGATATTATTATTAGTATTTAGGTAAGTATCTATATCGCGATATCGGTGGTATCTATCTAGATTCTGGGCATCTACTTGTAGTTTGTATATGGTCACAGTTTAGTAGTTTACAGATGTTATAAAGTATAAACTATTAACTATAAGTGTATACCTACTATATATCTGTGTACACTGTAAACGGTACACCTATAAATATGGCTATTATACTGGCTAGTACATAAAATAGGTACCTACCTGGCTACCTATCGATATCATAATTCAAAGAAATGTTCATGAATATACAGGAAATGTAATTACTGTGATTAATGATTATTTTATATTAATAACTGATATAAAAATATTGCTAATTATTATATAATATTATGTATATTACGTATAGTGTTAGTGTAGGTATACTGTTTAGACATATATTAGACATATTACATTTTACATTGTATAGTCGTATAGATAGTTTAAACAAATATGTATCTACCTACTTATGTAACATACTTTACATACTTATGACTTTATGAGATATGTCTTATGTTATATAATTGTTATGTATCAATATCATGACACTAACTTAATTATTTTTCTTGTAATTTAACCACCTAATAGTTCTAATAAGGGTCCCATATATTTAAATAAATAAATGTATAAATATACACATAGGCGGCATCTAGGGGGGCATGAGGGTGCAGTTGCACCCACGAACATTTTTCTGGGGGGGCAAAATTATCATTTTGCACCCACACACAGACAATCACAACAGTAAAAAATATTTTAATTATTTTATTGTTAACAATTATACTGATATAATGTAATTTTGATAATAAAAAAATCCGGGAAAGTGGATGTCGCTCTGCTGTACAGTAGGTTACAGGTGGGTTACTGTAATGGATGGAATTAAATTTGAATCCAATGATATTATATGTGATAAAAAAGAAACTTATATAATTAATTATAACCATGGTTCGTGTGGCATTCAATCAACTTTATCTTTGGAAAGGGGTGATGGGATCACGAAATTATGAAACGATATTTTTAAAAAGCATACATTCTTGCAAAACCAATTGATTATTTTCTTTGCTCAAAATCTAAAAGGCTTCATAAAGACCTATTACCTATATATCTTGTGGGTAGGCCCTGTAGGGAGTGCCGATGTTTTTTTTATATTGAGGTGAAAAATGTTTAAATGAGTCGCTGCTACTCATTGCTAAATTAGTCATACTAAATAAATATTTTAAACAACATTTATCAATGAAAAACCATCAGTATAAGTACCAAGTACACATCAATTTATTATAACTCATACGTCATGAGTAATTTACAATAGTCGTACTGTAATCAACCGAAATAATTTTACCAAATAACAGGATATTGATCACGAATAACTGCAATTTATCTGTACATAATGTATATGCATTAAACATATAAGTAATTATATTATAATATTCTTAATTATTATTGTTATTTCATATCATAATATTATTGTTTATCATTAGGTAATAAAGACCTGCAGGGGCCGGGCCGGACCTCTATTAGGACAAAAGTTACGGGTTCGGACCGGACCGGATTTTTTTTTTGGAACAAAAGTTATGGGCCGGGCCGGGCCGAACTTCCTTTACATCAAAGGCGGGCCGGGCCGGACCATTTTTTTGAACAAGCTACGGGTTACGGGTCGGGCCGGGCTTCTACACTAGAAATTCTAGCAAGACCAAAATTTTAAAAAATATATATATATATAGAAGAACCTATAAACTATAATAATGTAAAATAACAACAGGACTAAACGTGTGACGATGGCATTAACTATTTATAACCGCGTGTTTTGATAAACTCGACAACACGTCACACACTGCAGTTCTGCAGTGGTGGCGGTAAAATTGTGTCTTTATTTTGCCGTAATCGCCACCGCCACTGCCACCTCAACATGTTGGTACAATCATTATTTACCTATCGGCTATCTTACTTACTTTTTATGTTATTGTTAATTAAGTAACATAGGCGGAGATCCTGTGAAATATTGAGAGTACCAAATGTACATGGTTGGGCTTCCTCACCAAATGGAAAATACTATTCCCGGGCCCGGCCGGGGCTTTCTAAAAATATTTTCTGGGCCGGGCTTACTCACAAAAAACAATTCCCGGGCCAGGCTGGGGTGTCAAAAAATATTGTGGGGCCGGATCGGGCTGTAAATTATCTTTATTAGGCATAAGACATAAGTCAATACGGAAGTGCGATGTACTATGTATCTGTGTCATAAAACGGTTTGATACATTCGTCGTATAAAGAGCTTGAAATTATATTTTTGAATACCTGTAGACTGGCTGTAGTCTGTAGATACCTATTGTATTTGTGTTAATTAAATGGTAATGGTGGGAAAGTTTTAAATCCAACGAGATGTAACAAAAAACTATAAATCATTATTTATTGTCTAACATATTTAAATGTCCAATTTGATATAAGTTGAAGTGTGTAAAAGAAAATATTATACATATATAGGTAGGTATGTATATTTTGAGATTTTGAAGTTTCCCTTTCAATTTTTAACTACAAAATGATTTGCACATTTTCTTAAAAATAACTGTCATAATTTGAACATGAAACATAAAAAAAATTGTGCCTATCAATGTAATTCTAATATTTTAATTTTTAAAAAAAAAACTATCTTATTTCAAATTTAGAGATAAATACAACATAAAACTATTGTACACAGTATAAACTATAGGATTATTAGGATTTAAAAATAACAAAACAATACCATTAAAATGATTCTTTTATCTAACTTATAAAGTTAGATACAATTAATATAGTACATGAATATACACATATATAAATGCAAATAAAAAATAAATCACCATGTATAGTTAGTTAAATTAAAAAAGTGAAAATTTTGGTAGCACTTTTTACCGCAATAATCGCAAGTATTAATGCCTATAGGTAATATGAAAAGGACAATGCCAAAAGAGACCTGCAATTTGGTTTAGCTAATTCTAGTAATTTTAAATTTGTTATACCAGTTAAATATAAATAATCTAGTACCAATAAGCAATAGCCAATGCCCAATAAGTATAACTTATGATATTAACTGTATGAATTATAATATGGGTAGATGGGTAGTGGTTAAAGATATCCAATTAAATTTTGTATTTTAATATGTACTACCAACAAGTAACAATAAATGTATTGATGTGTGTTTTTGTTTATGTGTACTTACGTCCTATCTATGATGTATAAAGATTATGTATGTTTATTATTTACATTGATTTTCTTACTATGTTAGAACTACTACTATGTTACTAAGAATTCTCACTAAATGTTTGTATTAATATAATTTCACTTTAAAAATTTTGTAAAGCTTGAAAATTGAATAGTATAAGGTTTCCACATAAGTTGTTATTATAGCTATTGAAAAATACTAAAAATAATGAAGAACATTTTTTATTTATAACAATAATTTGAAGTTCAAATTTGTACAAGAGATGTCAACATCATGAAAATTAACAAATAATTTGGTAATAAAAAAGTTATTTATACTTAGTATTAACAGAGTTTGAGCACTATAATGTGATACGCTATAAAAATTACTTATCAAAAGTAATTTTCAAAACATTTTTTTACTTAAATTAATAATTCTAATACAATTTACAAACCATTATCAGAATAAACTACATATTTAACACTTAATATAACAAAAAAATTATATATTCATATATTATACTGATATAAATAAATAATTTAAATAAATACTTAAATGTTCCTAGTATTTTTTTTTTTTACACAAAGACAAAAACAAGAATATTAATTTAGCATTTTACATTTTTATTTTATTTCATTTCAAAACCATCATAAATTATATAGAATACAAAAACATTAATTTGGTTTACATGATTATGTATCTTTGTTAAGTTAATAGCTATTGTTAGAGATAGAGAGTAAAGAATAAATAATTGAGAACACAAATTGTATTATATAAGTAACAAAAAAAAGCGATAAAAAAAATAGAAGTTAAAAAAAAATTTGGCAACAGAAAAGTTGTTAGCATGAGATATAATATTAAATATTAAATACAACAAAAAATATGAAAGACTTGAACTAGATGAAAAAAATATGCAATTTGTTATAATTATTGTCATGTGGGTTCAAAAAGTATTTAAGATGAAAGATGAAAAAATAAATATATTTATACAAAAAAAAACAATATTGATAAATTAAGTATTTTGATTAATTGAAAACAACTTGATTTTAAATTAATATAAATAAACATACTAGGCCTAGTTTAAAATAAAATGAAGTTTATTCATTACATTCTTAGAGTTGATTGTTATTTTAAATTATAACAATATAATTTAATTTGAAAATAATACAAATGAAAAATGTATGACAGTTTTTATAATTATTAAAAAAAAGTTATAAAAACATAATATGAAACAAGACAAACAAGACAAACAAAGTAACAATATTATATAAAAAACAAATAGAAAAATCTGGTGAGGAAACTCAAAAGAAAATTAAAAGACTAGAATCAAAATTATTATAAATAGAAATACATAAACAATATTTAAACATTGAAATACAAATTATAAATAATTAGAAATCTCTAAAACTTGTGTTTTATGTCTAATACTCTAATAGTTTGTCAATTTTATTCATTAAAAACAGTTGCATATGGACGGCGTGGATTTTATACAAATTATATGTCATCTCCGAAACAATGCCTTGGTGGAACGCATCGATGGAAGCTTGGAGGTCCGTGGTGCTGTTGGCTATAAGGCACAAGTCGTCCGCGAAGGCGAGCACCCTGTGGTCGGCAGACTCACCCTGCAGGAGTGTCACCACTGGGTCTATGGCCATGATGAACAGAAGACCGCTCAGTGGACACCCCTGCTTGATGCCGGACTGGACCGGGATGTCAGCCGTCATCCCTCCGGCCACACTCACTGACGAGGAGGCACCGTCGTAAATGTCGCGGACGGCCTCAAGGAAGTCAGCGCCGGCACTGCTACTCCGGATCGCCGCTTCGAGGGCCGGATGGGGGATTGCCCCGAAACCGTTCGACACGTCCAGCCAGGCCACGCATTTGTCCGCAGCGTGTGTCCTGGCCTTTTCGAGCACCCGGTTAAGGGTGTGGACGTGCTCGAACGCAGCATCCGCCGGGAGGAACCCCTTCTGGCACTGACTGAGGACCTTGTTCGACGTGAGCCACACAGTCAGGCGGCTGGCGACACATCCCACATACAATTTGTACAAAGTACGGCGGCTGGAGATGGGCCTCCAGTTGCCGAGGTCCTCCTTGGCCCCCTTTTTATAGATGAGGACCGTCACCGCCTTCTTCCACGCAGGTGGAACTCTTTTGTAACGGAGGCACATGTTGATCACCTCCGTTAAGACCGTACATTCCGGGTCGAGTTTCTTCCAGTGCCGGTATGTGAGCCCGTCGTCCTCAGGCGCCGTATTCTCAAATTTCCCAAGACGTTTGGAAACGTCGGCGCACTGGAACGGGCCCATCGGCACTGGATCACGGCCGTCCACCTGCTGGAAAATGCCGACGTCACATGTCGACGGTGCCCATACTTTCTTGAAGTGCTCCTCGACCTCTGGTACCGCAACATCACATGTTTTCCCCTCACCCGACAAGATGAGTCGAACAGCACGCCGTCTATTCCGCCTGTAGAAGGACTGAATCCCCTTAGTACGGCGTGGATTTTATACAAATTATATGTTATCTCCGAAACAAGAATATACTTACTGTTTTTATCACTAGTTGAAGTTGGTTACAATTAATGTGAAAAATCAAAACGGAATGCAAATGGCGGCTCGCATATAGGACCGTTTTACATGTATGAGAATTATTCATAATACGCGTTCCATGTATTTAGTTCAGTGATGGACAGAAAAAACAAATTGGTATAAGTGGGTACAATTTTTTGTGACTACTTACAGTGTAAGTCTTACACCATTCAACCATTGATGATTCCCCGCCACAGCACTGCGTGTGACCAGCTTAATACATACATATTACATAATACATATTATACATTACTTAATAATAATTTTTAACTAAAAAGTTAAAAAAAAATAAGACTTCATATTATACATACCCTCATTAAAAAGCATGAATCGAATGAATTGTCATTAAATCTGAATAATATTAATTATATTACTATTTGTCCATTTAGTAGTAAATTATAAATTCTGCAAATAAAATATATTTTTATGATTTTATAAGACTACAAACTGAACTCGTGCACTTCGTAGCTCGTTAAAAACCTACCTCTTATGACTTAAATGGGGATCATCGTTCAAAAAAAAATTTTAAAAAGTGTTAAATATAATATTATGTACATGTATATTATAATACTACTTGATAGTATCATTAAAATGTAAAATCATTCAGCAGAGTGGAAATAATAATCTTCTGAATCCTCCAAAAATCTACACCCGAAATTTCATAAATTTCATTTTTTTGAAATTTGAGAGTCAGATTTTTTCAAATTGAAATTCTTGTACAACTTCATTATATATGTTTATTAACTATGATCATTTATTATGTGGGCCGTTCCCGGTGGTACTGCAATACCGGGTCAACCCGCGGTGGAGCAGGAGCAAGCCCCAAAATCTCCACCAATTTTGAAAAAATTAGTTTAACATTTGAACCTTTCGATGAAAGGTGTATCAGATGTTAAGCTGATAAGAACAGATACTACACTTTGATCTTAGCCGATAGGCCGAGAAGCGATACACTCTGAACATCACTGAGGTATCTTAAAGACAAACGCAATTCTAAGACGATTGCAGTTTCAAATTTGAGCGTGTTCGGTAAAACGAAAATATGGATTTTCGAAAAATCGCGTTTTGAAAAACGGCCGTACGCGTCACTAATTTGATATTTTACACTTCATTGAATGAAGATAATTGCATTTAAATAGATGATTTTAAGAATTAATTGTTGACGATACCATCAGACAAATGGTACAGCTCAATAGCGCCATCTACCGTCAGAGAAAAACGAACGAACATACGAAATATTTTGTTCTAAAAACACGTATTGCTGGTCTAATGTTACACAAATGTGTTTTTTTCTTTTGTTTAATAGTTGTAAAATACATATTATGAATTGGTTTAATTCACAACACAATTCAGTATCATAGCGATTGAATTATAACAAAATATTATGATGTTTCGGAATACGAAAATTCGACGACGGCGGCCGCCAACAAGCGCACCGAGTCGGTAGCTGTCGATAATATTTTCGTGTACCAATAGCGCCCTCGCGTAGTCATATTATTATTTCATATATGATAAAAATTCTTTATGGTACTTTTTAATGTATAATATGAGAAATGTAATATTAATTAACATTGTTGTTCTTTTTAAAACCATTTTAAATTATGGGTACAAACGAAATTTTGTAATTCAAAATTAATTATATTTTACATTTATAAATTATAAGTAGTTATAACTTATTTAGTTAATTAATTAATTAATAGCGGTTGTCGGCAACGGCTATTGTATACTGATAGCGCCATCTGGTTTTCATACAATATCTGTGATGACATTATTTCATATCGATTATTATTATTTGATATTTAAGAGAAATATTATTTCAAAATAGTAGTGTCGGACATCAGTAATTAACATTTCATAAATTATGTTCGTAACTTTTTGCATCTATGGCGTAACTATATAAGAATATTGTACCGAAGATAGGGTTAACAAAATAATCCTTACTATAAACCACGGTAGATTATAGAGGTATACGCACGGCCGTATAACAATTGTCCCGTGGATGTGTTTTACTTGCAGGTTTGCCGGTAGATCACGCTGCAGTCTTTTGGCCCTAATTTTCATGCTTGAAATACAGATTTCATACAATAAACGAACAAAAACTCATAAAAAAGTCTCATAAAAAAACAAAATTGTACATAAATTAATGTAAATGAAGACATGTATTTATAATACGACCAGGGGTGTTCCCATAGGGTATGCTACATATACGCCGTATACTCTCAAGAATTTTTTTCAATATTATGGGTATACTGCGTATGCTATCAATCATAATCGATATTATACCATTATTATACAATATTTATAAAGATTGACGAAATATACATAATATTATAGGAATGTATAAAAAATTTGGTTAAACATTTTTTCCATATCATTGACACACTCTTTACTGGCTTTAATTCTATAAACCATAAGAAAAATATTTTTACTGTATTAAATATTTATATTTGATGATAATATAGTATACTCTTAAAAAAATTAATGGGAACACTTCTGAATATGACGTTATACTAGATAAAATATACACATTTACAAATTAAGGCAAAATTATAAAATCAATAAATAATAATGGACAGTGCTGGAATATCAGCTTGTTCTTTATAAATAATATTTACATACATAATAAGTCAATAAAAATTTAAAAAAAATAAAATATATAAGTAATTAATTTTTGTTAGGTCTACCCACTAAATTGTTCTAGCATGCACAATTATAAAGCAAATTTTTGGATTACTATGTTGAAAGTTATCATGTTTAATATTAAAAAATTTTCATTATATAAATATTTTTAAATTGTTGATAGACAATTAAAAGCAGAATGAATTTAAAATTGTAAAATTATACATAATATAATAACTAAATATATTTTCATGTTATGAGCAAAAAATAAATTATTGTACCTACATGATAATATACTGTATGATTTAGCACTAATTATTTTTTTTCAAGATTAATTTTTGAGATTGTGAACACATCATCTCTTTTTTTAGGACTTTTCCTATTTTTTATAATTTTTGGTATGCACAATATAGGGCATCCTGGAAATATTGAAGAAATTGCTCCATTCAATAATTTTGGCTTATTTAATTGCACCTGTCAAAAATATATTTAGAAAGATATATTTTTACTTTGTGATCAAAGAAAATATTTTATAATAGATACCTATTCACAATAAATAAATGAAAAAATATATATGGATAATTGTATTACCTGGAATAGCTATAAATAGTTTCGTTACAGTATCTTTTATTATTTAATAATATTCATGTATATAAAGTACCAAATATATTGGTACTTAATTTAACATGAGTTTTTTAGTTATTGCACAGATTGTTATTTTAAATAAAACAAATATTAAGAACATATATTATATTATTAATTTATTATTATTATTATTATATCTAGCGCTGAGAACCTTCTTACAACATATTTCTTGGGACACGATTTTGATAGTCGTGCGTATACCTCTATAATCTACCGTGCTCTAAACGTAGTTTATCTATTATCCATATTATGCTTAATTTACCATAAAATATATTATATTAGACAACTGCAGATTGCAGGTAATGTAAAATATTGATTATTTTAATTAAATTTAAATTTGTTTAAGTTTTTACTTCATTATGTATTTCAAATAAAAATATTAAAAATAATTTATTTCATTTTGAACTGAACGTTTTAGTTATTTTAAGCAATGATATTGCTTAAGAAATTGCAACATAATTTGAAACATTAATATATTTATTTGTGAGAATAATATCATACTAAATACATATTATACCAATATACTTATGGATTCAAACTATGGTAGTCAAGTACCAATAGCCTATAGCTCCTATAGGATATAAGTAAGGTATATTAAATTAACCAACATAACTAAAATTGTTATTGACTTCAATATATTTAACTCCAGATCCCTTTCAAATCGAAAAAAGACTTCAATATATTCATAACAGATTCTATTCTATAGCAGTATAACGGATTAAATATAAGTACAATAGGAATATTTAAATGAAAAATCAAAAAATATTTTGAAATAAATACCTAAAATATTTTAAATTTTTTTTTTAAAACTTAAAAATTCAAAATCCAAAATTAAGGGACAAAACACGTAACGATCAGATAGAAATAATATATTATTATGTCCAAACTTTGATAAAAAAAAATAAAAAATAATTTATAAATTTGTTATATATTTGTTATATATTTTAGTTAGTATAGTATGGAACTATTTATGGGAATCCTTGTCATAAATTTTCATTTCCTTATACTTAAATGCGTTAATTTCATAATCCAAAGCAGAATATTTTTCTAAGTATTTTGATACGTAAAAATCGAATTTTGGACGAGTAGTTTATGAGTTATAAGTATTTTAATTTTAGACAAGCGGAGTAGTGGACAAACATTTTGCGGGGTACCCCGTACCACTCCACTCCGCCAATCTAAACTTTAAATACTTATAACTCATAAACTACTCGTCCAAAATTCGATTTTTACATATCAAAATACTTAGAAAAATATTCTGATTTGGAATATGAAATTAATGCATTTAAGTATAAGGAAATGAAAATTTATGACAAGGATTCCCATAAATAGTTCCATACTATACTAACTAAAATAAACAACAAATATATAACAAATTTATAAATTATTTTTTATTTTTTTTTATCAAAGTTTGGACATAATAATATATTATTTCTATCTGATTGTTACGTGTTTTGTCCCTTAATTTTGGATTTTGAATTTTTGAGTTTTAAAAATTCTAGATTGTCATTCAAAAAAGTAAAAAACTTAAAAAATTATAAGGATAAAAATATTTAAAAACATAATTTTTTAATAAAAACGTTGTTTTTTTAATAACATGAACTTTGTAAAAAAATATTCTCAAAAACATTGATACTTTTTGAAATAATGAGTGGTTCATGATAAAAAAATCACCCTGTAGTTGGGCCCCAAACCTTAGACTATATCATAGAAATTGTAAATTTTTTACAACTGAGCTTTTATTATATTATACCATGATTAATGATATTTTATTATTTTTAATTTATATGTTAAATCAACAGAAAATTTACCAAAAGAAAACTAAACCACAATTGTGCATTTTTAATTATTGTGCGAGAATATCATATTTTATAAGACATTAGTTGTTTTGTTTTTCCAATTACAAATCTAGATCAATGATTTAACTGATTAGGTTTACTGGTATTAACATTAATTATGATATAGTATTTATATCATTAAATGCATATAAAAATATAATTTTTCACATAATAGGCGATTAAATTAAATACAGAATACATTATAAACTGTTAATTGTATTAGAGTGTAATAAATTTAATTTTGATTTTTGAATAGGTGAACTCCATATGACTTATATTTTATGTTCAAATAATGTTAATAAAAATACAAAATATAACAAATATGTACAATTTTA
Organism: Diuraphis noxia; assembly: GCF_037042655.1. NCBI lineage: Eukaryota > Metazoa > Arthropoda > Insecta > Hemiptera > Aphididae > Diuraphis > Diuraphis noxia. The sequence continues at coordinate 49,551,974 of NW_028301711.1, forward strand.
CAATATAGAAAATTTTTATAAATGTGATATTATATATTGTAATCATATATTTACATTTATACTATACACATATATACGTATAATATATATTATATAATATCATATTATTTAAATAAAGGTATCATATAATAAATAAGATAAAATGACAATATATTTTACACACGCCCATACATCCCATACACAAACCTCAATAAAAAAAAACTAAATTTCTCTTAATATTTTCCTAATTTCTAAACGTATAAACTACTCTTTAAACACATCAAAAACATGATAATATATTATATTTTCAAATTATTTAAAATACCTACCAGTTCCTTATTAGTGAACAACCGAGACACCAAGTAATTTTGATTTTTGACTAGGTATTGAAATATTTCCAAGACATAACAGTCTTTATAACAGACTGTTATAATCATAAAAGATAAAACTAAAAAATATAGGTATACTTACGAAAAAATAATTTTACATATTTATTTATCTATTTAAATGCAATTTAGATAAATATAGTTTTTATTATAATTACCTATTATTCATCTAACTTAGTAATTAGAACTTATATCTAATAAAATATGACTTCAAAGCAAAATATAATGAATAAATATTGTCAAGGTAATATAATTTGTTTGATTGATTATTTTGTTGTTGTTATCGAGAGAGATCCACCTTGGAAATTTAAGTGTTATTTCAAATATCGTTTCAAATCTGAAGTCATAATAATATATTATGTGTAAATATTTTATCAAGAATTTGTCCCTCAAACATTGATTACAAACACTAGTATAGTATAGTATATTATACTATATTACTATATAGTATTTATAATGCCTATACCTATAACTGAAACTGAACAAAATACATAGTAAAGTTACTTTTGAAACTGATTTAAATGTATAAAATATGTAATTTGTGATAGTGATCCTATTGATCCTTGTAATACCACAAATATCGGTATTCATAGTTTCATACTGAATTTGTATGTATAGTGTATACTTCATGGTTATATAGCGTCGTTTGTCTTTCGTCATGTAAAAATTAATATGACCTGAACTACGCGTTGCTTAAGATTTTCACCACCAGGTTTATCTGTCGACTGTTACAATAATAAGATAAATGAAATCGGTCAAATAGCAAACGTAATTTTTTTTGATTGAACACCGCTGGTGACGGTCAATAAAATTGTATATTATCTTACCACGACTGTCGACCTCTGGAATCCTGTATTATGGTCCAACGCTATACGAAATTCTGGTACAATTTATGGTTTTCGTGTGAAATACCAAGACCGGTGTAGTACACCCATAGACAGACTAAAGAGAGAAATATGTGATAATACTATTATAGATAATGTACACTGATTTACTCGAAAATTAGTCGAAATGAGATTAATTTTACGGGATCGAAAACAAACGCTTATTATTAAGAACAACTAGATCATATTTTATTGTTTGAAAGTGTTTCCGATCATGCCATCTTCGTTGTGGAACGATAAACAATGGATCTGTCCGATTATTTCTTCGTACTTTTTACGCATTCCGATGTTTGACTATGACTTCGTTGAAGCTCCAGTGTTTTGGAAAACAGTCGATAGATGGCGCTCACGAGCATAGACTTTAGCTAACGCTTGAAGACGCACACAGTCCGTAAATTCGAACGCGTTGTGACTTAAGTTTTTCCAAGGGACCGTCACACCGGCGTCAAAAGCTTGCACCAGATGCGCACAGACGCCACTACGACGTGCCAACAGTGCCAACGGTGTTGTCTGTAAAGCAACGTGCTACACGGCGTCATAATCACGTCGATTGTATATAGTCAACCGAAATCCACTTCTGGGACAACTCCGGTTCCCCTTCAAATCGAAAAAATCTTTCGCCTTTTACTAAAGATTTCCGTGGAGGGGAGCATTCAAAGGAGTCTAGAAAAATAATTTTTTTAATTGCCTAACCAACTGGTTGGGCTTCTATCGCTATAATATATCACACTAGTTAAGACGTTACTAAAGAGTAGGAGTCTCGTTAGTTCTTTGGTAGATCATGAACGTTATCATACCGATGTTTAGATCAACGACCAGTCATATATAATCTCGGAGGGAAATGATAAGTGATAACAATTTGGTGTCCATTATTTTTTAAAGAGCACGATTAAATATATATATATATATACATTATGTCTTTAGTCACGGTACAGATTATAAGTTATCATATTATTATAACTGTTATTACTTTATTAGTATCATAGTATATGTTGTGTTGATATCATGAGCCATCTAGATACTTTTATTATAGCCTATAGGCTATTATGTGTAATTTAGTAAGCTGTGGCGTATCCGATATTCCGATAGAACTTCGGGAACAGACGTGTCAACAGTGTGGACGGTTGTGTTCAAAACAAGCCATGTATTTTCTGCTACCAGTCCTAACTATTGACGATGAACGCAGTACTGCAGTAGTGACATAAATATTGCGCAGGATGCAAGGACGTCGAGGATGTAGTATTGTAGTGTGATCCACCGACGTCTTCTGAGCATGCCGAGCATGGGCACTAAGAAAACGAGTTTTGACTTTTCGAACAAATCTAATGATCGACATCGTTTGAGGTCTGACGTCTGTCGCTGTGATGTCCACCATGGCGGATAACATTCACTTTCATTATTTGAATTAAAGGTTTAAACTCGCCAGACACCGAAACCAATTTTTGTCAATTCTTAGACCATTCGTTCGAGTTCGGAGTTTCAATCAAATCTAATGACTAGGAGATTTTCAACATTTTTGTGTCCATATCATCACTTTAGAGCAATCGTGTTTTGGCCACTATATCGAATCAACTATGCAAAATTGGAAATATTTTCACCGCAGTGTGCGACTAGTTACTAGTTTACTTGGTATTTTACTAGAATATTGACACTACAGACAGTGTTTTTAACAATGCGTAAGTAAGCACATACTCAAAATAAATTCCTTTTACTTTGTATAATTATAAATAATTTTCCAACCTATCTAACCATAGTAGGGAGATTATTTTTATAATTTTTTTTTATTGCAGGATAAGCTTAACAAAACACAGCTGCCTTGCCATTATCATCAAGAAACTCTGAGCTGAAAAAAATTACTACAAGGTATAGATTATTATTTTTTCTTGTATCAATAAATAATAGGTTAATATTACAAACTGCCAGCTTTAACATCTACAAGTTCATGTCAGTACAAACATTGTATTCATGAAATAAATTAATCGGTTTGTTATCATTGACTTTTTACTCAATAGTTAGATAGTCAATATTTTAAACATTTAAGGGCATTCCAGCACATAAATCTATGAATAATATTAATTGTAGTGGTAAATAAATTAGTAAGAAAGCAAGTGGTCAACACTTAGAATTGTTTGAATAGCACTATATTAACTAACTATTAACTGTTAATGCTACCTATAGAATATTAGTGTAAATATCTTTAAAAAAAAAAACAATGTACCTATTGCATTGTATGATGCTAAATATAATATTAACATTTTTCATTTTAGATGTTTTAAACTGTGTTATTTACTTATTTGTACAGTACTGCAACATTAAATTATTTCCTTAGGTTGCTAAAGAAAATTGAATATGTTCAATCTTGTTTTATCATAAATTATAAAGTAGTTTGACAATCATTTTTAGGTCATGAGCAAAGTAAAATATGTGTTAACATTTAGATTTTTGTTATAATATTATACTATAATACTGGATATACTATATACTCTTGAACATATTGTGCTGGTACTTAAGCTACTGGTTACTGCTGATTGGGTTAGTAATAACACTGCTATGAATTTTAAAGTTGATAAATCATTATTCATATCATTTTTACGTAGTTTATTTTTTAACTATTAATAACTGTTGCGAACTTGTTTCAATTTTTAAAATTAGATTGTGTTGATTCACTCATGAGCTGCCCATTATTTAATTTTTAATTTTGTCTCAGTAACTATAGTTAGGTTAAATTAAAATTATAATATATTACGTCTATATGCAACATAAACAGATCAATAATGAATCTGGTTTTAATTGGATCAACAATTATTTTAAACCTCAAATTACTGTACCTTTCCATTGCACTAATTACGGTAGAAACAAACCAATTGACCGCATGATGTGGTTGGGTAACGAGGATCCCACCTTTCTTAGTTCACCTTAATATTGTGTTATTGATCTTATAGTATCATTTTTATTATTTTGTTATATTGTGCATGTAATTTTACTTGTGTCCTAATTTTTATAATTTATATTTATTGTACCTGTAATTTTGCTGTATTTTTGGGTCATCGCCCCCTTGTACATGACATTAATTATGTTAAATTACTGTATTATTGTTGTGTGCTGTACTAAATATAGAATTTCTATTCCGTAAATTAATAAACAAATAAACAATTATGTTAGCATAAAAACTTGTTAGTGATAAATGCAATAACATTGATTATAAGTACTAAATTATCATAATATTACAAATATTTTAAATAGTAATTTCTAAAATTAATGAGCGAGTTAATTAACTTATTATCAACCGACATTTTAAAACTTGTAATAAACTCACACAAATTATAATAAACTTAAAATAAATTAGATATAACATTTAACAGTGATATAAAATTCTTATAATTATTTGTATATTCATATACATTGTTATTGTAAGCCTAATTATCAGTAATAAATAATGCAAATCCCCATTCTTTTTAAGAAACATTAGGGTAGGCATATAAAAAAGTCTTAATTTATATAATTTTTTTTAAACATATTTAACAATAGTAGTGTGAAAAAATTGTTTATTAACACTTTTATTATAGTGTTTTTATTTAGTGATTTAAGGTTCCAAACCTTAGTTATTATGCAATTTTAAATAGTATTTACCTATAAAGTTTTGATTATTAATATTCTTATTTAAAATAAATATCATTTGATTCAGGTGTCAGGCGAGTTGGTTGATAAATGACTTTCAATGTGCCATTGCTTTTCAAATCCAGCTACAATAAAATAAATATTGACATATTTGTATATTTCAATTGGATATACTAAAATTATTGTTTGAATAAAATCTACCTGGATAAAAATAAGTAAGTTGGTTTTCTTTTTTTAAAACAAATAATAAGTGCTTTAATCAAGTTATCTGTTAGGAATGTGTTTGATTTTAGTTTATTATTGGTTAAAATAATAAAATGTTACCCTAAAAGCGGCTAAGTATTAATTAAATATTGATGTTTTTTTTTATTTATTTCCAGGAGTTATTTGACCATGAGTATTTCAAAAGTATTAATACTCAAAGCTAATGCAGAAAATTGATATCAGTAAAATGAAAGAAGTATAATGCGGATTTAAGTTAGAGTTTGAAACATTTAAAACTTGATAGAAAAATGTAATAGTCGTTTAGATGTACGATAATATGTAAAAAGCTTTTGTAGAGAGAGAATGTAGATTGTTTAAAATTACTTTTATCTTAAGTCATAATAATTCTAATAAATAAATATAAACAATGAAAGTAAATATTTAAATAATGTAAAAATTAAAATTAATCAAAATTTACGTTTACAGCAGTACCGTTAGGGTAGGATAGGATAGGATAATTTATAAAAAAAAAACTATTTCTTCTTGTCCTATAAACTTTTATCTCAATTTCATAAAATGATAGAATCAATGTATTTATATATTTACATTTATCCATGTTCAAAAATTCAATGATAAAATTGTAACTAAAACTACATTCTATACATGTCCCTGACGTGCCGTGCGACAGTGATGTGTACCGGCGCGTTATTATCCTTAGTGAAGAGAGAGTAAGGACGTATGTCGAAAAATATATGCAAAGGCGCTTATTAAATGACCAAAAATTATGTTTATTAACACGAAACTACAATGTACTGTATTCTAATGCTTAATAGATTTTCTGTATAACAAATGAGATTCTGACAGAGTGCGTTTAACTCTACGACTGACTGGGCGGTCGTGACTAAGGGGGGCTCTCTGTGCAACTGCCAGGGTAGGAATTGCTGGATAAGCAGATTCCAGCCCGAACGTCCGTTCCCGTAGTCACGTACGCCAGTATACATATCATATTACTCTAAACTGTATTATAACTACGTATTATGCTTAAATATAACAACAGACTGCTTAGCACTTGTCCATAATTTCACCCGAAAGCGGGCGGAGCAGTCGGCACACGGGCACTTGACGGTCGCGGGCAAAGGGTACCATATGGTAAGGCACCGGCCATCGAGCTCGGGTTGTCGGCGAGGTGTGGACAAGGTTTGTCGTCCTCGTCGATGAGATGACCGCCGAGGCCACCGTCATTGTCAAGCTACCCGCCAGGCTTGGGGGTCAATCCTCAGGCAATAACAGGACTGCAATCGACCCGACTGATGCTAAGGGGATTCAGTCCTTATACAGGCGGAATAGACGGCGTGCTGTTCGGCTCATCTTGTCGGGTGAGGGGAAAACATGTGAAGTTGCGGTACCAGAGGTCGAGGAGCACTTCAAGAAAGTATGGGCACCGTCGACATGTGACGTCGGCATTTTCCAGCAGGTGGACGGCCGTGATCCAGTGCCGATGGGCTCGTTCCAGTGCGCCGACGTTTCCAAACGTCTTGGGAAATTTGAGAATACGGCGCCTGGGGACGACGGGCTCACATACCGGCACTGGAAGATACTCGACCCGGAATGTACGGTCTTAACGGAGGTGATCAACATGTGCCTCCGTTACAAAAGAGTTCCACCTGCGTGGAAGAAGGCGGTGACGGTCCTCATCTATAAAAAGGGGGCCAAGGAGGACCTCGGCAACTGGCGGCCCATCTCCCTCAGTCGAACATTATACTAATTGTATGTGGGATGTGTCGCCAACCGCCTGACTGTGTGGCTCACAGCCAATAGAGTCGTCAATCAGTGCCAGCGGTGGATGGTGCGTTCGAGCACGTCCACACCCTTAACCGGGTGCTCGAAAAGGCCAGGACCCATGCAGCGGACAAGTGCGTGGCCTGGCTGGACGTGTCGAACGCATTCGGAGCGATCCCCCATCCGGCCCTTGAAGCGGCGATCCGAAGCAGCTTTTTAGAGGCCGTCCGTGACATATACGACGGTGCCTCTTCGTCGGTGAGCGTGGCCGGTGGGATGACGGCCGACATCCCGGTCCAGTCCGGCATCAAACAGGGGTGCCCACTGAGCGGTCTTTTGTTTATAATGGCTATAGACCCAGTGGTGGCACTCCGTTTGAGGTTCTCTCCGAGAATCAAGTCCTGGGTAACCAGGGTTGAAGACCGGATTTAGTTCTGAAGAAGGGCCCAAACATTTTTATCGTAGACGTCACCGTGCCGTTTGACAATCGCCTCGCGGCCTTCGAGGCTGCGGCGGCGGAAAAGAAGGCCAAGTACGAGCGGCTGCGAAAAGACTTGGCGGCTCAGCACGGGTGTGAGGCTGCAGTGGTGCCCTTGGTTCTTGGGATCCAGCCAATGACGCCTTCATGAGGGTCCTGTGCAGCCGTTCATATGCCACCCTCATGCGAAAGCTCTGCGTCAGCGACACGGTCGCTGCCTCCCGAGATATATATATTGAGCACCTCTCGGGGGTGCGTCAGGTCAGGCCTTAAGCCTGTCTGACTATTTTTTCTTTTTGTTTACCTTTTTACCTTTTTTTTTTTTATCTATGTACTTTGAATTTTTGATATTTTTATTGTATTATTATACTTTTTGATTCCCCATTTTATATGTGTCCCCCCCATGCCCTGCACTCGTGCTGAGCCAGCCGCCGGAAATTGAATAAATTACCCGGCGGTGAAGAGTGGAGCTAGGTCGTTAACGACAAATAGTCGGTATCTATTAAAACTGCCCGTAGCGCAATTTACGTTAAAAATACGACAAAGGTGGTGGCACACCTAAAAAGCAGAGTCCCTCGCCATTTGGTGTGGCCAAACTCTGCACTCCAAACCGTGGCGCAATCCACGTTAAACATACGGCGCAAATTTCACATATCACTCCGAGAGGCCAACTAGGATCGAGGCCACCAGTCCTGCCTCGTGCGGAAGAGTGTCCACCCTCTGGGACTCTTTCGGTCACTCCAAGCTCGGGGTTCAGTGACCCAGAAGCTCACAACCGGCTGGTGTCCGCGTTTTGGCCCAGCTGTTCATCGTCTTTGTGTTGTGAGTTCTTCAGCCAGCTGACCACCGCCTTTTGGACCAGCCTGGCCACACCATCCTGTTCATCGTCTTCGTGTTTGTGACGTCGGCATTTTCCAGCAGGTGGACGGCCGTGATCCAGTGCCGATGGGCCCGTTCCAGTGCGCCGACGTTTCCAAACGTCTTGGGAAATTTGAGAATACGGCGCCTGGGGACGACGGGCTCACATACCGGCACTGGAAGAAACTCGACCCGGAATGTACGGTCTTAACGGAGGTGATCAACATGTGCCTCCGTTACAAAAGAGTTCCACCTGCGTGGAAGAAGGCGGTGACGGTCCTCATCTATAAAAAGGGGGCCAAGGAGGACCCCGGCAACTGGCGGCCCATCTCCCTCAGCCGTACTTTGTACAAATTGTATGTGGGATGTGTCGCCAACCGCCTGACTGTGTGGCTCACGACGAATAAGGTCCTCAGTCAGTGCCAGAAGGGGTTCCTCCCGGCGGATGGTGCGTTCGAGCACGTCCACACCCTTAACCGGGTGCTCGAAAAGGCCAGGACACACGCTGCAGACAAATGCGTGGCCTGGCTGGACGTGTCGAACGCTTTCGGGGCAATCCCACATCCGGCCCTCGAAGCGGCGATCCGGAGTAGCGGTGCCGGCGCCGACTTCCTCGAGGCCGTCCGCGACATTTACGACGGTGCCTCCTCGTCGGTGAGTGTGGCCGGAGGGATGACGGCTGACATCCCAGTCCAGTCCGGCATCAAGCAGGGGTGTCCACTGAGCGGTCTTCTTTTCATCATGGCCATAGACCCAGTAGTGACACTCCTGCAGGGTGAGTCCGCCGACCACAGGGTGCTCGCCTTCGCGGACGACTTATGCCTAATAGCCAGCAGCGCTACGGAGCTCCAAGCGTCCATCGACGCGGCCCACCAGGGCCTGGGCAGGCTTGGGCTCCAGCTGAACGCCGCGAAGTGCGCGTCCCTCCACCTGTCCGGTCGGCGGCCGGTTGGCGTCCGGGACACTCGGTTCATGCTGCAGGGAGCTCCACTTCGCCCGCTTGCCGAGGGCGAAGCTGCCACCTTTCTCGGGGCCCAGGTAGGTTTCAACATCGTGCCGCCTCTGTCCACCCTCGCCGAAATAATTGATATAGGTCTGCGCATCGCCAGGAGCATGTTGGCTCCTTGGCAGAGGATCGATGCGCTAAAAACATTCTTCTACCCTCGACCGTCCATTTACAACGGTTGGGGGTATTCCCCAAGACTGACTGGGCGAGGGTCGACAAAATCATGCGGCCCGAAATCAAAAAGACGTTATACCTACCGCAAGAGGCCTCGGGAGAGTTTATATACGGTTCCACAAGAAGAGGTTGCTGTGGCGTACGGGTCCTGGCCGAGGACGCAGATATTGCCGCCGTGGACAGCGCCTTCAAGCTGATTACTTCGCCGGACCAGAGGGTTGCAGAGGACGCGGCCGAGCATGTGGAGCAGGTCACCAAGCGGCGAATTTCAAAGGACCCCTCCATCCATGAGGTCGGCTCCTACTTGTCCGGCGAAGACGAGGGCGTGTTCCGGGAGGCCCGGGGCACAGGAGTGTCGAGTGTGTGGTCGAGAGCGCGGAACGCCTCCAAACGACTGGGCGTCAAATGGTCGTTGGATGGTGCCCCCTCGGTCGCACACGCAGGTACGGTGATGGGAAGGAAGCAGAGGAGGGCGGTCATGAGGACAATTCGCGACACTCTTCGGCTCAAACGAAGCGATACCTTGATCGCCAAGCCCGATCAAGGCAGAGCCGTCGAGTGCGTGGCCGCTCACCCTGCCTCTTCCCACTTCCTCAAGGAAGGCGACTTCACGAGGTTCGCCGATTGGCGATTTGTCCATCGAGCCAGGCTGAACCTCGTGGCGTTGAACGGCTCCTCATCGTGGAGATCCGATGACCGCAGGTGTCGGCGGTGTGGGTACATTAATGAAAGCTTAGCCCACGTCGTCGATCACTGCATGCGGTACACCGCTCTCTACATGGGGAGACACAACGCCATTGTCGCCAGAATTAGGAAGGCTGCGTCTACGAAGTTTGAGGTCCTCTCCGAGAATCAAGTCCTGGGCGACCAGGGCTTGAGACCGGATTTAGTTCTGAAGAAGGGCCCAAACATTTTTATCGTAGACGTCACCGCGCCATTTGACAATCGCCTCGCGGCCTTCGAGGCTGCGGCGGCGGATAAGAAGGCCAAGTACGAGCGGCTGCGAGAAGACTTGGCGGCTCAGCACGGGTGTGAGGCTGTGGTGGTGCCTTTCATTGTGGGTGCCCTTGGTGCTTGGGACCCTGCCAATGAAGATTTCATGAGGGTGCTGTGCAGCCGTTCATATGCCACCCTCATGCGTAAGCTCTGCGTCAGCGACACTATAGCTGCCTCCCGAGACATATATATTGAGCACCTCTCGGGGGTGCGTCAGGTCAGGCCTTAAGCCTGTCTGACTATTTTTTCTGTTTCTTTTTGTTCAACTTTTTTTTATATATCTATGTACTTTGAATTTTTGAATTTTTGAATTTTTGATATTTTTATTATTATACTTTTTTTTGATTCCCCATTTTATATGTGTCCCCCCCATGTTCACCTTTTAATTCACACCTAGCTGCCATTTCATGTACCTCTTAAAAATTTTTCTGAATAAATCTGTTCTTATCAGCTTAACATCTGATACACCTTTCATCGAAAGGTTCAAATGTTAAACTAATTTTTTCAAATTTGGTGGAGATTTTGGGGCTTGCTTCTGCTCCACCGCGGGTTGACCCGGTATTGCAGTACCACCGGGAACGGCCCACATAATAAATGATCATATTTGATAAACTTCAATAGTGTAGTTAAAATGAATTTCATTTTGAAAAATTTGGACTCTCAAATCTCAAAAAATGAAATTTTTCAAAATTCGATTGTAGATATTTTATCAATTATGGATTTGGTAGATTATTATTTCCACTCTGCTGAATGTTCCATTTTATTGTTACTATCAAGTAGTATCGTAATATACATGTACATAATATATATAACACTTTTTAAAAATTTTTTTTTTGAACCATGATCCATATAAGAGATAGGTTTTTAACGAGCTACGAAGTGCACGAGTTCAGTTGGTAGTCTTACAAAATCATAAAAATATATTTTAATTGCAGAATTTATAATTTACTACTAAATGGATAAATAGTAATATACAGTGGCGCCGAATCCGTGTATCAAGGGGGCAATCGCCCACCTTCTTTGAATGGGTGGGTGGGTGTTTACTGTGTAGAAAATTTAAGTATTATGATTGAAAATAATATTGTTCATCTGTTCATCAGTATTTTAGATATACTGTTAGGGCCGGAAGCATATAATGTTAATACGCGCACTCCGGACACCTTTGTTGATCACCACTGACACCTAGGTCTTAAGTATGCGAGGACTAGCTGGGTGTGTAGTAGTGTAATAGCTCGAACAGCAGTGGTCGGGATTGCCGGGCAAATACTGTCGAGCTACGTAATGCGTGTTGTGAATTGTGTGTATTTGTGTATGAATGTGTGTATGTATGTGGGTGTGTACAATAAAACAAATAATAATAAATGATAACAAAGTTTCTAGTAATAAGTTGCTGTTGCTGTATAATTAGGGGCGTTCCGAGGCTTCCCTATTTGGGGGGGTTATCAGTTTGAAAAATTGCCGGCTACATTAATATTTAACATTTTTATAAATATGCATTTCTTTATAAAGAATCCCTAAGTATGCAACAATATGCAAAATTTAATGTATCAAATTCCATGCCATTCGAAATGAAAAAAATAAATTGCTGCGCAATGGCCAATGAGCACGACTAAAAGAAAAATATGAAAAAGTCATAAACATCCTAATTTAAAAACGATGTATAAATATAAATATATACAAGGTGTAACGAACTGGCAAAAAAAAATTATGCTACTGAAACGTATGATAAAAATTGTTTTAAGGGGTCTGCTCGCGGCTATTAAATAAGAAGTAACATTTAGGCAATTTGTATACTTGGAACCGCCGCCCGATACCTTTGTGTTAGTTGTAAATGATCATTAGTGTGAGTGCGGTGGGACATCGGTAATATGCGGGTCTATCTACGCACGCGCATGAACATGTCAACGTAATGGTAGGTAGAAAAATTGCAAGCCTAATTTCTTGCTCAAAACACGGTTTGTAGGAAAAACTCTCACGTCTCGTAGAGTGATCAGATTTTGATAATTTTTTTTTGTTAGAAAGAGGACAATCTTTTACAGGGCGCATTGAACTTCGATTTTTGATTACATTGCTAAAAAAAATAATAATATAATAATTAAAAACATATAAAAATGTGTAAAATTCAAACTCTTATTATAGGACTAATAAATTGAATATTGAATATCAAAGATCAATGCGCACTGTAAAAAGTTTTCATCTTTTTAACGAAAAAAAAATTATCAAAATCTGATCACTCTACGAGACGTGAGAGTTTTTCCTGTAACGCATGTTTTAGAGCAAAAAACAGGTCGCGCGCAGGCCCCTTAAAATTGTAAATACCTAACATTTTATACATTATGTGTTTGTGACTTGTGTGCCATAATATAAAACACGAAATATTGTACATACTTTGAAATTCATAAAAAACATTTCTATATTACTTATTAGTTATTATTATTATTGTAATTATTTATTGGTTGGTAGTTAAAGATTTCTAGGAAGAAACTTTTTTTCAAAATCTTCCTTGAATAATTAGTCACTAATGTAATACAAATATACAATTATATAATATAAGGTAAAGAAATTAGTAATTACTGTATCCTTACATTTTTTGCCTTAAAATAGTAAACACGTTTAATAATATATAATGATTATTATAAATACTTACATTCAAGAAATCTTCCTAGAAAAAGAATAAACATGGAACTTATGTTATACCGGCGATCGCCAACGTAGAATATTAAATAATCAGCAATAACACAAATCTAAACACACACACACACACACATATACCAGCAGGCTGCCGAGGGTCTACAGCGTTAGCGCGTTATGCTTTTGTCGATTGTTTGTATCGTGACTCACGATAACAGTATATACTATATTGTATATCACGGGTATTTTGAGAATACTTCCGATCATTCTAATCAATCTAAACAGTACAGTCCGTAGTCCGTCCAGTGGTATTACCAGAAATTAAATTTACAGTCGCTATTCAGTATAAACCATAAACAACTCATTAGTAATAAGCTATATTATACTCTATAGTGTCTACGGTCTATATAATTTATAATAATAAATAATAATACTATGAACGCTATATCAACAATTTTAACACAATCAGTGACGACGATACTATATAATGAAATTTTGCCGACTGTGTAAAGTTTTTCACCAAATTTACAATTTGCCGACTGACAAAAATATCTTGGGGGGGTAGGCACCCCCCCGTTCGGAACGCCCCTGTAGTATAATACACGATAATAATCATTGCACAAATATATAATAAAATCACAGCAACACAAATGTATAAAAAATATAATATTAATAAATCACGGCCCTTATGGCTAAGTAATATAAATATAGTAATGCAAATGTGCAGCCCTTGTGGTTGACAATACAAATATAATGAATCGGCCCTTCTGGCCCAACAGAGTAAAGGTATATGCTCGGCCCTTATGGCACAATGGAATATGATAATAAATAATAATATATACCTATATAGCCCTTTTGGCTCAACAAAATATATATAAATTGACTAGCTATTTAAGCTGTTATCAAATGTAAATAATGTGACCCTTCTGGTCCAACAATATAAAAATAAGTATAATAATTAAAATCTGTTACATAGATGCACGGCCCTTATGACCAAACAGAATAAATATATAAATTAGGTAGCTATCAGAGCTGTAAGCTTATATAGAAAAATTGTAATATAAAAATAATACGCGGCCCTTCTGGCACGACAAAATATAGTAAATATGTAATAATAAAAATTAAACTCACAAGTTGTCGGTGCACTGCTGGCCAGCTGTTACCGGTACCTATATAATTCTCAGCTTAACAATAATAAAAGCAATAAATGCCAATAATATATACAGTGATGATAACAATAATATAATATTTGGCCTTTATGGCTTACAATAGTAAGATAATATAAATATATGATGTCTTTAGCAATTAGCACCAAGAAAACAATAATTATAGTGTAAGGCCCTTCTGACACGACAATATAATATATAAAAAACAATAATGGCAATTGGCAAACAACCTTTGAATAAAAACTTCATAAAATAATATTATTAAGTACGCGATGATATTATGGTGTCGGAAACTCGGAACAACGTACGGTACGAGACAAAAGTCACGGCGGCCGTGCTAATAATATTTGCGCAGCCGATCCGGCGGCGTGCGATAGCGGCGATTATCTATATATTATATAATGGTTATATAATTCACACGGGACACAATTTTAAACATATAAAAATAAAACAATAATTATAACGGTAATAATTATGTGTGTGTGTCGTGTGTGTGTGTGACCAGCTGTCCTCCGCGACCGGTAATATTTATAATTTATATTGTTCTTCGGCGTCAACATATACTATATCTAGTATAGTATGAAGTGTATGTGTACACAGATTATTATTCTAGATAGTGTTGATATATATTGTAGATACTGTTCTAACTTTTATTTGTAGCCAATACTTAGGTTTAGGTAGTAGTTTGTATATAAATAAAATCTTTATCATAAGACATGGTTTTTAAATTCTTCGGACTAGCGTCCCGCGTCTGTCTATGACAGTGATTCCCAAACATTTTATCTTTACCGCCCGGCGCCTACTTGTAAAAAAAAAATGACAGATGCTCCTCCCCTAACATAAAAAAAAATGTATTGGTACATAAGTTCTCAATACAAAATTAATTAAGGTTGTAACTTTTATTGCTCCCCTGGATAGCCCCATCGCCTATGAGCAATGAGCTTAATACCACAACTCGCTAGCCACATGCACTGCTGTAGATTTTTCTAAGTATTAATATCGTACTAATACTGTCAACGATCACAATTATTATTCACCTAATATAGTATAATATAAATATGAATATTATAAATAATTAGGTACTTTTATTTATTTTTCAATTATTTGTTTAATGGTTCAATTTTTGATTAATATTTAATATGCCAATAGACGGCAACGTAGTGACCTTAGTACGTTAACTATTAGTATAGCAAAAAATAGATTAATTTTCCAATATGCTATTTTGAATTGTTACAAGCAAGACAAAAATAAATATAATATTGCGGGCCGCACGTTAAGACATCGGGTCTTTGGCGTTATCAGTAAATTAACAACTGTATTAAAATCACCTAACAAATAATACTATAAATAAACGGATATTGATTATCATAGAATACGACGATATGACTACTACGAATATTATACAATATTATACAGTTTAAACCCGTATTTTAAACAAAATCAAATAAAGTGTGACTTAACCAATAACCAGACAGGTCTCCCTCTAGTGTGCTGTTTGCCTGTGCCAGCCGGTGTATGCGATTCGGTTGAGTGAATGCAAAATTGTTATTTATTATTATTTTTATAATTTTTTATCGTCGTGGTGCATTGAAATATTTGAAATTATTATACTTTATTATGGACTCACGCGTTTGTGGCTTTTGTCGTAAAGATAGAGGAAGTCTAAATCCAACTAATTGGAATCGACATTTACAAGCTTGTAAAAATTAAAAATTAAAACTAATAGTAGTTTTAATATTAAGCCGTTTTTTACTACTACAAGTACAAAAGGTATGTATATTTTTTATTATATTTGATTAGTAAATATATGATATTATTAAATTGTAATAGTTGATATACAACGTCTAGTATTTTGATTTACCAAATTTGTAAATTTGTGCAGTATTTTGTGGTGTAACCAGTGAAAATTCCCTAGAAAATTCAAAAGTACTGAGTAATGTTGTAGTACAAGAAATAACAGGTAATTTATTTATTATTTGTGTGGACTAATAAATTGGATGAAATTATTTTTATTGATTTATTTAATTTAATGTATTTATAAATGTTTAG